>NW_024884744.1:13778289-13843632 GCF_019232065.1 Centrocercus urophasianus | reverse complement strand
GGGGGGGGAGGGCGGCCCTGGGTTCAGCGCACGCCCTTGTAAATCAAATCCTGGTGCAGAACTTCGCGTTCGCTTTTTGGTTGTTGCTTCGCTCAAACGTGTCATCTGCCGCTACTAGAGCTAGGTAAAGGCCGAAGGAGAGGAAGTTAGCATTAATCCACGGGGTTTAAAAATTAAGAACGGGGAAATAAAAAGCTTTGGAAAGTGAACCTCTACTTTTTCTCCATGAAGCAGATAACGGGCAGCGTGAAGGTTAGCTGCATTTCCCGACCTTCCGGGCAGCTGCTTCGGCAGAAGTATGAAAACCCGTAGCAGCTAACGTTGGCGGCAGCACTGGGGCACAGCCTGTGTAAAGCCCAGCACCTCTCGCACGAGTAACGGCTGAAGGCGCATCAGTGCCAGAAATGACGGGCAGCGCCGATGGAGCCGGCGCCGCCTGAATGCCTGCAGCCAAGCAGAGGTGAACTCTCGTTGCTGCTCGGTTACCTGAGGAGCCGCCTTGCTGCCTGGGTTACTCCGGGTACCTTTCAGCCGCAGATCTGTGCCACGCCGGCTCCCCCTGCTGGCTCCGCTCGCCTAGCTCCGAACTCACTGGGCCGTTCAGATGGAGCCCATCGGGCTCCCGTCGGTCCCAGATGACGGCGGGTCGGTGCTGTGTTCACCTGCAGGCACTGCGGTGATACAAATAAATAAAGCGAGGCAATAGGTGCACTCGAATTAAGTTGCTTCTTTATATTACGGCTATCTCCTCCTTAAGGTTACTTTTTTCTAACAATGTTTATTGGAGCTCCTTGTTTGTTGGCTCAGGAAAACTGCTGTACTTACCAGCACAACTCATCTTCCTTAGTGATCACTGTCATACCCCAGAAACAAAAGGGAAAAAAAGGAACTGGAAGACATTCTTCCAATTTGGAACTGAACCACTACTGATTGTTTTTAAGTATTTTTTCCAAACAATTTTTGCTATCATCTTGCACAGTAAGAAAAAGGAAATCCTGATCTGCTAAGCTTGTTCCAGCAGTGTGATGGTAATTGATGCCAAAGGCCACAGCCGTGCCAAGTTACAGCAATTGTTTGTTCCATTCCATCCACAAAATCGACTGCCTTGTTCTACATGAAAATAACGTGGTTTGACATGATTTGTTCCTGAGAAGTCTGCAGAGGCTGCTCCTCATCACCTTCTCAGTGCTCTGAAATGGCTGCTACACGCAGCCTGTAATTCTGTAGCATTGGATTTTAAAGCATCTGCCCTGTAATTCTGTGTCCTCCTGTTCAGTCAAAAAACGTTGGCCCTTTCTCAGTCTCCCAGGACTTCACCCTCCCACACAGCCTTTCAAAAATAGTTGTTAACAGCAACTTTCATAGTGTTCTCTGAGCATCTCATAGAGCAAACCAGCAGCGCAAGCTGGAAAGGTGTTCTACTCTCTAACCTCATCTCTTTCTCTTGGCTCAAGCTCTTCCCCTGGATGACCTTTGTAAAGGGCAGGACATCTGAGCCTCTCTTCTTTGTTCTTTGTACCCTCAAAGGGTTCACTAATTCTGATGGAGCTCCAACCTATGTCTTAAGCATATTAAGTATAAGGCCATATACTAAGTAAGCGTTGGAAAAAATAGTTCCAAGACTGACAGCTAGACCAGACTACTGAGTTTTGTTGATACAGGAGTACAGTATTAGCAGAAGAGAACAACTGAAAAGCTAAACTAGTCGACACATCTGACAAATCGTGGTGTATCTGTATCACCTGCATGGCCCCCTTTTTACAGAATATACAACCAATGTTTGCATTATGAATGTCGCTTTCATAAATAAATATTTAACTATACAGCAGAAAATATTATGCTTAGCTAATTATCTAATGATTTTTCTAAGATGCTGTGCCTTTTTATGCATTTTAATGTTCCAATGCACATAGTTTAAATAATATTAGTCAGCCCTCCACAAACAAATTGCTAATTGAAATATTCAGCAAGGATTCAAGCTGTCTGCTTCATTTACACTTATTAGACATAATACAATTCAAATTCTAGCATCTAATACACTAATAAGCTAAGCTACATTACAGCTTAACGACTTATTTTGATGTAGGAGTACTCATCCTCTGGTGGCTTGAAGGAGATTTTGCAGGGTGTTATTTTCCCCCCTCATCTGCCTGTTCTGTTTAAATATTTAGTGAAGAACAAGAATCTCTGATTTCCCAAGGGGAAGTTAAGTGCTTTAAGTGTCCCCCATTACAGTGATCTTTTTTTCAAATGCTGATGCGTTCTTTTAAAACCTCCTGGTTTAGTTAGGTTGCTCCTTACTAGCGTAGGAGCTATTCTGATGAGAGTTACAGCATTAACGCTTTCCCAGCAGCGCCTGGTAGGACTGGATGATCTTTTCCAACCTTAATGATTCTCTGCCTGATGTTTTGGGCAAGCTGCAGCTGACATTTTCCTCACCTCTCCTCAGCTTGCACCTGTTTTCTAGTGGGGAGATTTTTGTCCTTTCTGTGGACAGCATCTCAGAAGCCAAAGATTTATCATCTGCTGGGAATTTTTAACTTTTTGTGAGAAAAGATTTTCTTAAATCCATTAAATATTGTTCGTTATCTAATAATTTTAGCTTTTCAAGAACTCAGATGGAATAAGGCAATTTCAGTTACTTAATTGTTGCCAGTATAAATATTCTTACTAAAGATACTTTGGCTCTTCCTGCTGTTATTTCTGGGAGGCCCACCTGTTTGACTCTTAAACACAAGAATGGACCTTTTCACACCTTTATCAGTGAAAATCAGGATACTACACAGTACTGTGTGCCATTGTACAGTGCTGTTTTCTACACTTCATAGTATGTTCATAAAGTCTTACAAGATAAAAAGAAATCAATAATTTGTTGTAATCAATAATAATGTTATTTGCTTTGCATCACACAGGAAAGGGCAAAGCCAGGCATTACAGATATACAGGACAGCGCAAAGCACACAGACAATGTGAATCACCATAACAAACCGTTAGCATAGACAGCAGTTGTCATTGACCATCACCTTTTTTTGGGTGTGATATAGGTTTTTAAAGTTAAATTTGAAGGTGGCTGAGGTACCTTGAGGATATGTACAGCTGCAAGATGAAGAGCAGAAGTTCCTTTTTTGGAATATAGAAAGATAAGAACCTTGTGCATGGAGAAGAGAAGAAATATACATGCAAAAAAGAGATGGTTGACACAAGCAAAGCCATTGGCTAAAAATGAGTTGCATATCAATCCTCTAATTGTGAAAAAACAATTGTGAATAAATTGTCTTTGCCAGTTAGGAAAATGAAGCTAAACAAAAATACCAATTACATAAAGGCTATACGTCCATTGAAAAATGTGTGCAGATCAGAGAAGCCTGCTAAGCAGAAAACACCAGCGTATTTAGATCCATTATGAATGAGAGAATTTGTTTTTGAGGCCAGGAAGGATTGTAGGATTGTCGTATTAGAATAAATAAAGTGTCCAGAAGCATGATTAAAAGCATTATTTTGGATTTAGGGATATTAAACATCTGGACATAAGTGGTGTTAGACACAGACTGGCATTTGGTCAGGAATAGTCTTCTCCAGTGCAGAAAAATAAAACAAGTAAACCAGTAGAACGAAGACTGCAATTGAATGTGTTTGTGTGCAAGATTGCTTAAAAAAATTAAAAAAAAGCTGTGAAAGAACGTGAACTGAAAACCAAAAATTGGACAGTAGCTGTAACAAAATGAATGTTGCAATGATAGCAATGCTAACAGAAGACAAGAAACATAGCTATATGAAATTGGTAGTGTTTTTATTATGTTTATTCTAGTAATGGTGCTTCCACATTCAAGTTGAAGGATTGATTGCAACGCTGTCTGTTCTGCTTAGTAATTTCTATTGTACATTACCCAGTCATGTTTTCGAAAGTAAACATTGTATTTTAAGAGATCAGTGCTGTCAGTGACTGTACCTAAGGCAGGAGTTATCTGAAGGGCCGATTTTGTTATGTCATGAAGCAAATGTGTTCTTACTATAAAAAGCCGTTGTTCTACCATTAATTGTTTTTGGAGTTTTTTCCCCCCACTGTCATTCTCATTACAAATATTTTTCTATGAACAAGCATTAATGAAGATCCAACCATCTATCAATACAGAGGGAAATCTTACGTGTTCTTCTCAGCTCCAGCTGCTAACAGTAATGTAATGCCTTCAGAAAAACGTGCATCTGATTTCAAACGTGATCTGAATCTCTTTTCCCACAGGATCACAGCTAAAACTCTATTAACTGCATGATAAACTTTCACCAGATGTATTTTAAAGGTGGATATTGCTAAAAGTTAGTAACACAATAAAGGAGGAGATTAATTATATAACATGGTAAGAGATACTTGGAACACCACCATGGGCATAAAGCATTACTGTTAACGCTGACCTATTCGAATTACATACAAGGAACAGAACTTTTCTAGTCTTTTGCATTGCATATTCCTAATTTTACCTAATCTTTTGATTTTCAGTGAAGTTCCAAACATTATTTTCAGTCAATGCCTATGAAGTCTGTTGTTTCTAGAAAACCCTGTGTATGGAATCTCCATAATTGCTGTGAAATCATCTTAACTACTTATTCTGGAAGGAGTTGGAGGTGACAACTACCTGCTGTTACAGAGAAACTCTGAGCCAAAATGACACCAAAACACTGGTGTGTTCAGGAGTGTACGGCTAAATACTGAAGACAACTAAGATGCCAGAATAAACTTCTGGAAGTTAAATCCTTTTAACTTCCTTTTACTACTCTTACAATCAATTAAGACCTGTAATTAACTGTTTGTTGAAGCAGAGTCTTATAAAGCTGAAAATTACTCACAGTTTGCAGCTGCAGAGACCTTAGTCACTTCCCTTCATTCTGTTGGAAAAATTAGAAAGCTTCTCTCTGCATGTACATTCATTCTATTGAACGTAAATTGATAGGATTTTGTTGCAGCGTGAAACAGAGGGAGACTATTTCTGACGAGCACCAACTTCTTTCTGATTTTCGGTTAAACGCACGCATGCAGTTTTGATTTTAAGTTCTAAATACAGTCCGCTAATTTTGAAACTGCAACATGTTTTAGTAAAACAGGTTTATCCAGTTGGGTCTTTAAAAGCCCAGGGATGGAGGCTGCACGGTACCTCCGGTCCAAGGAGCAGAGGGGGATAATCCCTTCTCTGAGTCCAGCAGCTGCACTCCTGTGAGTGCAGCACAGGATGCTCTTGCCTTTCTTTGCTGCCAGCTCGTGCTGCTGACCTAAATTCAACCCTTTTCAGTAGAGCTGCTCTCCAGCTAGCCAATCCCTTTAGCTCTCATTTCAATTCTATTAGAAGGTGATGTTGCTGGCCTTAAATTGGAAGTTTGGTCTCCAAATTCAGTGTTACTAAAGCTGGAATAATTTTGCTGTTGAATAACTTTGCTCCCATCCTTCTTCCGTCCCTTTCTGAGTAGCATTTGTGCTTTTAGCATTGCTAAATAATGCTTGCTCCTTTGTATGCCAAAGAGATAACAAACACGTGACACCTGAGTCATTAGTAACATCAGCACTCATCAGTAAGTTAAGCATACTGAGACACCCAATGAAGACAAATACTGCTATATGAGAAATACGCTGCAGAGAATAGGACTGTGGGAAATGCTGACTTCAGAAAGGAAGCAATCAATTGGAATTTTATTTTTTTAACCAAGTCTCTTAAAAAAGTAAGGATCCGCAATACCAGGTTGGTAGGAGAGGTGGGGAAATGAAAGTGCTCCCCCATAGATGACCTGATCTATTCCCAGACCATGCTTTGCACTACCTGCCTGCCGAAGAGCCTTCTGCATATATGTCCAAAGGAGTGGAAAAAAAAAGAAAGGAGCTGCAGTCAGACCAAGCCTACAGTTAGCAAAGAATACATGGATGGTGGTTAAAGGAAGAGTAAAGCAACACATGATATTTACCCTAATATCTCAATCTAGCATGTTCAAGGCCCTCCTGAACCAAACAACATCTGTGTTGTTTTTTTTTTTTTCCTTTTACAACTTGTTTCCTGACTGACCACAAAGCACACTGAGGTCCCTGTCTTCCCTGACAACACAGGCCTCACTTCACTAAGCATATACAATGGTGATCCTCGCTGCCAGGTACATCAGGTCCTTTTGATGTTTAAGCTCATCCACCAGCTGAAACAGCCATGGGAGAAGTGGGAGATAAAGCGGTAGCAATGGAACTGCAGAACTAGAGAACAGACTTCTGCAAAATAGCAAAGTATGATTCCATAATATCTAGCTCCCCAATTTAATGCCTCTAAATTTAAGCGTCATTTACAGGAACATATTTGCCAAAAATTTTGTTGCTAACTTACTACAGTAATTTTACATATGAGGATAGGAACCTAAAAGCTCACCAATTTCTCTTTCAGTGGAATCCCACACTCAGGACAGTTAAAAGCAGATAGCTGCCTGGAGTGCCATCCAACAACTAATGAAATCTTACGATCTTATCTGACTTTCTTTCATGTGCCTCTTTGGGAAATAACTACTTAAATAGCTTCATTATTAGTTTTCAGTATATGAGATGATGGTGTTTAAGTTTACCTGGAGAAATAGGAGCTTCTTCCTTCCCTGTTTGTATTCTCAAAAAAAAAAAAAAAAAAAAGGAAGAGTACTCGCAGTCCCACCTATCTGCTCTCTCCAATGAGAGACAAAAAGCCACAGGCTAGGATTAAAAGCAGGGAAAAAGTAAGGGGGGAAAAGAAATCCCGCCTTGTTGCCTCCTCCTGCCTTCCCTGCTACTTACAACTTAAAATGGACAATTTCCTTCGTAAGTGTAAGATGATTAAGATGTCACAGGAGTTGGAATTCCCCTTCTCACCTTTTTAACTCCCCCCAGGTTGTTTTTGTTTTTATGTTTCCGTTTTTTTGCAGAAGTTGCTATAACACTATGACTACAAGACCTAACTGGACTTATCTGGACTTTTTTTTTTAGTCCTACTGTTTTGAAAATACTGGACCCATCTTCATTGCTTCACACATACATGCACACACACTGCTTAGTTCTTCCACTTACAGTTCAAGATACAGAAGTACAGAACTCCCAAGTGCACAGAGCAAAGGAAAAGACCCCAAACCAGTTCTTCCTCCACCGCCCCACCCACAAAAGATTTCTGCTCAGTACATGCACATTTCAGTATCAGAACACACAGACCTGGCACTTCTGTGAATATTCTACATTAGCCCACTGAAAGTCTTTGAGCTCAAACAGTAGAGCTGTGAAATTAATTTCCCAGTTGATAAATACATAGCGTTGAAACACGTGTGCAGTTTACCATTCTGCAGGTGGAGCACTGCATGGAGGTGACTACTTCTACCCTTGGGACAGCCAACCACTAAGGTGAGCAGATCTGTTACAAGTGAGTTAGGAGAGAAACAGCAAGTTGGAGGCACGTTCCTTATGACACTGCACAAAGAACTTTCTCTACAGCTCAGTAAGCATAGCACAGAGGTTGTGTAGCTCAAGCCTTCAAGAAACTAGAAAAGAATTTAAAAAAAAAAAAAAGGCAAGCCTTACAAAGAAAAGGCCAATTAGCACTAAGACCTTTTTCCTCTTCCTAACGTTTAATTGTAGTGCATCAGCAAATCTGACTTTTCCTGTGCTAATTCAACTTTAGACGACCTTTTTCTTTCCTACAGGATGGGAACTGTTACTACATATTTGAAGACAGGTTGCTGAGAAAAGGTGGGACAGGGCCCAGGAACTCTGCAGGTGACATACCTACCTCCTGTCACTGCTGGAGAACTGGCCACAAGTGACCCAAGCACTTGGAACGTCAACAATCACAACCAAGGCACCACATTTGTAGCTGAAGAAAGCTCTTAACAGAGGGAGACATGTGGTGGAGGGTTTCTTTCGAAGGGAGATCCTCACCAATTACGTTATGCAAGCAGTCTGCATGTGAAGTTGTACCACCTGATCAAGTTTGGCACCAGGCATGGGAATTTTAGTAATGCTTTGAGCTAATTCTTGTACTGTTTTCTATGGATTTTTTTTTTTTTTTTTACTATACTATTTTACTGATTTTATTTCAGACATAGCACTAATCAAATGTTCCTTACAAAAAGAGAACACCACTGCTCAAGCAGTGCTCATGTGGCACTTTCCTCATGAACTGATGACAGCCGCAGTAAAATCATTCTGAAGGGTGTGAAACTCATCCAAATCTGTAACTGATACATTGTTCATCAAAACTAGTTGAATTTTACCACATTAAGAAAAAGTCTCAGTTCTAAGACAGAGATACAGAAACCAGTTCACGCCTAAACCAATGACACATTCTTCCGAGACTACAGTCCATAGCAGGCATCAGAGCACATCCAGAGCTGATTTTAGCAAAATTCTCTCTTAGAAGTTCCTGAAAAGAGGCAACATGCAACATCCTGCCCCACCCCGCTGCTGGTTCTCCACTTGCAGTTACAACATCTCCGCTCAGGAAGCAGTGCAGCCACGCAACCTAACTCCCTTCAATTCATTCTTATGACTTGCTACCTTTAAAGACAGACCACTCTGCCAGTGCACTAAAAGCTGCCCTAGCAGTGGGAAGGAAGTGTCACCTAAAAGGGGTGAAATTTATTTTCAGGCCAGCTACATCCTTGGCCTGTACTGCAAATGACAACATCAATCATTGCCATTGGAAGCACTATTTTTTTTTCCTTCCTTTTAAAACAGGCAACCAACAACTTATTTTCCCAGTGAAACAGAGTTACGCAAATGGCTTTGTATCAAATTTGAAAACACCTCAAAGTCGATGAAAGCCAAATTCTAGAGGGAGACAACAGGGGTAAAAAAAATATCAAATACACATGATATTTTAATACAAAATATTAGCTTTTTTTTTTTTTTTACACAAAAGTCAGTTTTTTTAAAATATAGAACCTTAAAAAAAATGAACAAATTGCTATCCACACACTATAAACACTTCTTTGTGCTCAGTTTGATCAAGTTATCAGAACAATTTAAACACCAGTCCATAGTTTAAACACTGCCTTGAAGTTTTATGAAAACTCTGCCGCACTGTGCACTACCATTGTATGTACAGTGTGAAGCGCCTTCTTTCAGCTTTAATACCATAGAAGAAACTGTTCAGTTATCAGGTTCTTTGTGCAAGGATTTCACATTCTACTCATGCTCATGACAGATCTGCATTACACTTCAGTTGCACTGGTATGAGCAACCACATGTAATTCTGTGAATGTTCACTGTAAGAATGTCCATTACATGGATTGAGATACATATTCTGAAAGTACAAGTTCTTCAGCTAGATAAAAGAAAACTTGGTATTGTTAGTTTAGGGGAAATGCTAGCCTGATTAACCAGAACTTAACAATTGCTAAGCACTGAAATGAATTTTGATTTCTCAAAGTTGAATAAAAGTAATTAACTATCATATTTTCATAAAGATGGGCTACATTGCAGGTGCATCACAGGATGATACGTAATCGCCCATTTTTTGAACCCAGAAACAGGAAAAAAATTTCCCTTTAAGTTGGAGGTCTTAAAAGGTCTTGTTTTAACTGCAAATCATCCACAAGTTGCAGGCTGTTAGCCAAGTAGATTTAGGATGATTTACTTGCATTACAGTAATTTACACAATTGAACTTTATGCATACAGTACAAAACTATGAACAAAAAGGTGAAGCAAACTTTTTTTATTTATATTCAGGTAAAAACATTAACCTGATGAAGTAAATTATTGCAGATTTGAGAAATCAGCACATAAAACAGTTGGACAGAGCATTGCTTACAGGTGCTTTATCTGTGTCAAAAGACAAAGGCTGAACTGTTTGATCCAAGCTAGCGCTGAGGGGAGAAAAAAAAACCTACAAAAGTAACCCAGAACTTAGATCAAGAACAAGAAAACTGTTTACTCAAACAGGGAATTAAACAATTAATTTGTCTTTTAAAAAAACTTTACATCAATTCAAAATGCTCTGGCCTTACCACAATACACACTGGCCAGCCCAAACTGTTGGGACTTGAACTACATGAAAATCTTCCCAGCCTCTAGTAAGAGGCCTCTGCTGCCTGAATCACTGTGTAAACAGCTCTAGAGCGCCGACTGGTGAAGACTTCCACCAGTATATCCTACCACTACAGTAAACTATGCTATAAGAAAGATTCTACCTAGTTACAAAGGCTGAATTATATTGACAATATATATTTGATTTCAGTAAAATTTAAATTATCTTAATCAGAGAAAGAGGCATGGAGCAATTAAATGCTCACACGAACCAAAACATAACAATTGTCGAATGTTGCACACAAAAGAACCAAGTGAATTGCACATCAGACAATACATGAGGATGGGTAAAATTAGAGGCAGGTGAGGGTACACAGAACTAGTCTACTAAACTAGATTTGTCAAATACATGGTGTATTTTAATTTCTGTACTTATGTACAAAAGTTGTCTTTGGAGGAAAAATTTCAGACTTCAGCTAGATGGATACACACAGCCCAGTATTAAACTGCACAGCGACATTTATTGTTCCAGCCTGGAAAAACATCCCTTTTTAAATTTCACACAGCAAAGCAAGTTAAAAACTTCACTCGTCAAATAAATGATAATTTAAACAAGAACTTGCTAAAGAAACCTTGTCACAACAACTTTTTAGGGCCTGAACATTTTAAGTCCATAGGGGCCTTTAATGAATATCAACCAAGTGTCTTTGTTTATAATCTGCAAGCCGTTTTCTACAACAAGAAGGCGTAACACGTTTCCTTGACTCAGGTGATATATTTAGAAAAGAATCATGAGTTTCTCTTTTGCTGTAACAGGCAGACATTGCATTTTTCATTGTGATCAGGAAAGATGGAATGACTGCTGCCCTTCTCTTGCAGCTATCAAAAGTTTTTCACGCATTATCTCAATAGTTGAATAGTCCGGCAATTTGAGATAGTTCACACAAGTCATTACTGAGGGCAAGAAGTCATCTGGATTCTCTGTAGACTCAAATGTCTTCCGTACAATTGTCAATGGAGGATTCAAACTTCGAAAGCCTATTAAGAAGAGAAGAGATTCAGAATGACAGTGACAGAAGCACGGATTTCACAACTGAGTTCAGTCAGTGCTTTTAGAAGTGTAGTATGTGACTTCACAAGGCTATAGAGCAAACCAAAAATCCTTTCTGTGGATTAGCTTCCCAGCATTAACTGTGGAAGAATTTTTATGTGTTAAAAACACTACACATTATTTCTATATGCAGTTTCTAAGATTATCTGAAGTTATGGCTGCTGTATCTCATTTTCTCCAGCAATGGTTTTTGTACTAGTAATCCTCAATCCTGTCTATGCTGTCTCTCCAAAAAACTGCTTTTTTTTTTTTTTCCTTTTAAATCAACTTTTATTTAACAAATTCTTTCTTTAACTAGAAAAAGCAGAGAATTTAAGTAATTGAGATAGATTGTCTTTACTTGCAAAACATTCAGCCAAAAGGGTGGCAAAAGGTGTTATCTTCTAAAGATCCCTAGCAAAGACAATGAATTGCTCAGGTGTTTCCCCCTCACTGCCTCTTGTCTAAATTCTGAAAGTCAGAAGAGGAGTAATTAAAGTTTATCATTATGCTAGTACTGTTTCTTTGCTAGATAAAAACATTTGTTTCCAGGAAGTAACACAACATTTTGTTGTCATCACAGCTTAAAATATACACCTGCTATCAAACAAATATAGTACTAAGAATTTTTGCTTTTGTTTAAATTAAGTCTAAATTATTCTTGTCCTCTAGGAGATTATCTGGTAACCACGAGAGAATTGCTCAAATAAAGTGATGAGATGAATGCCAAATTCATGATATAATTCTATCTGCAATAGAATTCCAGACAATTCAAAACCTAGAAACAGCAAACATACAAAGCTGTAAAATAAGCAATTATTTTATTTCCCCCTTACTGAAGTAATCCACTTATTCTGAAAGACACCACTCATTTTGATTTGATGTACAGCAAAACAGAACCTACCTCCTACTGGCAGCCTGGGACTACCAGTCACAAACTGAAGAAACAGTCTCTGCTGCTCACTATCAAAGCTACTGAGAATTTCAAAGAGATACTTCACTGCTCGACTAAAGAGAAAAAAAAGACAACTTCTGTTCAGAGTGAAAACAACTGCATATTTCAATATATATATATTCCAAATACATTCCATAATTCCCATTGCTTAAGTGTATATTTAAAATAGATTTAAAACTAGACTAACACCGTATTACCTGTCATGTGTATAACCGTGATCTGGCCTGCAACATTCCATTAAGGTCTTGGCATCCCATGTGTCTGTTTTGCTGCCACATAAGAGTTGCTCCAACTGTAAAGTTTAAAAAATATTTTTCCCCTTTAGAAAGCAATGCAGAGTTAGTAACATCTGTTCTAACAGCTACTACAGTAGTAAGAAAATATTCTCCTTTCTGCATTCTGTAGCAAACTATTGCAATGCATCAAGCCCAGTGACAGCCTCATTTGCTGAATCTGCCTCTGCACCACCACATGAAATGTGGCACATTTTACAGCAGACAGCTGCTCTCAATAAGTAATTTATACTGGAGAACTGAGAACTGCCAAACCACCTTAACATTTGACATATTTTGCAAGTTCACTGACATATAGGGAATAGAAAGGACAGAGTATTTACACTCATTTTGATGTGTTTTTATTGATGGTGGTTTGGTTTTTTTTTTTTTAGTTTTTTTGTTTAGTTGTTTGTTTTCAGAAAACTGCTCTCAGAGAGAAAAAGCAGTAACAATTATTAGGTGTTTCTGTCAGCAAGGTTGTTGGATTAGTTCTTGACTTGTTTTTTTGAGGGGGTAAGAGCAGCGTTTGTGTTTTGTTGTCGTTTTCCTTTGTTTTACTTCAGCTTACTGCACCTGTTCTTTCTATGCACTTGGGCAGCTGACAGGCTATAGCCAAAACACAGAAGGACATCTGTAGAAGCTTTCAATGTTAAGTTCTTTATAATTACTTAGGAAGGGTTTATAAGTTATGAGCAACAGAACTTATATCACCCATGATTGCCCTATTAAAGATGAAATATCTTACAACTTACACTACTCCTGCTGCTTACTTTTCAATTGTATTTGTAGATAAGCAATGGAACAACATTAACATTTGAAAGTTTACAATCACAAAATAGGCATTAAACTAAAACAATGACACGACAGAATCCCATGTATCACAAGTACTTTAAAAAGGAGAAGCTTGAGTAGGGCACGTCCCAAAAAAAGTTTATTTTACTACCTTTACATTTGCTAGAGAAAAACGGTAGTATTTCTTCAAAGTAGTACCAAAAAAGTTGTAAAGAATCACTACTAGCTGCAGATCTAAGTTTTAAGAAACCTTCACAATGCAAAGCATCAAGAACAAAGATTTTACGTGAAGGCTTGGCTGAAAGTTTTAGAGCATGCATTTCCTCCTGAAGTCAAAGGTGTGAGCTGATGAAGATAGGCAAACCCCTGGAAATACAACCTTCAAATGAACTCCCCAAAGGCAAAGTTCTAAAATATTCTCTTTTCTAGTCCAGACAGTCCTAGCTGTGTGTCTCAATTCAGTCTGCTTCAGAGCATAAGAATTTTACAAGAAAGTTAATGTGATGGGGGCAGAAAAAAAAAAAAAAGGCATGAAGACCCACTATCCTATTAACTCCACATACGCACCCATAGCCATTAGGAGGTACTGCAATGAAGGGAATTAAAGTTTCCATAACAATATAGAACAAGTTTACATAAGCAGAAGCCTTTTTTTGAGAAAAGCTAGATATACTCAACTTTCAAGAAAACTGCATTTCTCATAATAAAAACTGCATTTTTAAGATTAAGATATGCATTTTTAAAGACCATTCTACTACTTTTCACCAGATGTTTGTATTAAGAGCATACATATATGGCAATCAGATTATAAGTGTATTCTTAAAGAATGCTTTTACCAACCTCCTCAGGATAGAAATACTGAAGATGACTGAGGGGGAAGACTGACTCAAATCCATCTCTGAAGGAATCAAACTGTCTGGCAACACCTTCATTAAGTGCCCAGAATATAACCAACTGCAAAGGAACAGCAAAAAAAGTTATTAAAAAAACTCAAGTGCAGAATGATCACAACTGTACAGAAGACTAGAGCTACAGAAAATAACTCCAGGTAAGTCTGGTCATATAGTCAGTGCAGTTGGAGCAATGTTTGAACATAAATTCATGGGGCTGTTCTACAGCATTGCCTCACTTTGCCTTAATTCAGAAGCTTGTACTGTGGCCTGTGTGCAGATGCAGCACACCACAGTTGCAGAGAATCTCTTCTGCTAATCTACAGTGACAGGCCGCACAAGTCACTTGAGTTCAAACAACCCTCATATCTAGAATACTCTAAATATGCAACTCAAGCCAAGTGTAAACAACTCAGCTTTTATTCTTGATAGAAATAAAGCTAACATTTGGAACTCAGAATAGCTGGTTAAACTGATCCTGTCCAACAAAATATTTTCAAGCAAATCTAAATCTCTTTCAAGAGATTAAAACTCTGAAGTCCACAATTCAAATTAAACCATTTCCTAAATACTTCTTACCCAAAAAAGCATACTTGTAAATATCCATTATAGAAAAGTCTCACTAATGTAAGCCACAGGATTTCAAAGCAAGGTGTGTTGACTAGGATTCAAAAAGTTGGACTTTGGGGTCAGTGAGTTTTTGGTTTATATAAACTAGTACAGAACAGAAGCAGTGAGAAAACTACTGCTGTTCCCAGTTCATGAGAATGAACTGAAATACATACAGAAATAAACTGCTATGAACTAAGGTAAGGAAGAACTAAAATGAAAAACTTTGTAGTCCCAGCTTTACTTTCTACATACTCTGAGATACTCCTCTAAATTGTGGATGGTGACTGGTGTATCTTTTCCCCCTTTTTTCAGCTCTATATTAGGAAATCCAGGAAGTGTGAAATCCAGTCCTAGATCCTCCACTGAGCAGCCATTCATAGTCAGAGTTTCCAATGCATACTGTAGACTTTCTTTGGTCTAAAAAAATAAAAATAAAAATATATATATACATATATATATATATATATATATATATCCAAAGTGAAAACCAGTGAGAACAACTTATTCATATTAACAAAAAGTTATGCCTTCTGAAACAGTTTCAACCAGTATTTCTATAAGAATATTGCTGTTACAGTACTCCTTGCCTTTCTCTATGTTTATTGTACAGAACAGTAAGCCAAAACAAACCAAATAAACTCAAACAGTAAATCCAGCAATTCTAGAATTACTTCAGCTTCTCACATGCCTTTCATTTAGAAATACTGCTGCAGGAGAATGAGGTGTGTAACATGTTAGACCTCTTGGCTATGCTTTTTCCTTAGAATAGTGAATAGCATTCATATTTGGCATGCATACGGACATCTTTCAGCTTCTATCCATCAGGTTTCTCTAACTTGCTGATAAATTAAAAGCAGTGATCAAGGAGAAAGAGCGAGACAAAGAAATGAAGAGGAACTGGCTTTAGATGTTACTGTTTGCAGCATGGGAGTTGGGCCAGATGACCTCCTAAGGCTCCTTCTAATTCAAACAACTCTACAATAATGACAAGCCACTGAAACTGTAGTATCAAAACTGTTCCTTTAATAAAAGTTATCACTATTACCAACACTAATAAGCATTATCATACACACACTTATGTCTACTACAAAATCCAAATGCATGCAAAGATGTACTCTTCGTTCCAAAGATGTACTCTTCGTTCCCTAGAGTTATTTTCCTACCTGTGTTTTGTCCTGCTCAAGTCTTTTCTTTTGTCTTACAATATCTTCAAGATGATATATTGATTTGGCTACTACTGGATCAATACTGAACAAGTCATGAGACGTCAAAGAAGTTTCCTGGCGTAACATCCATTTATAAAAAGGAAGTCCAAGAGGAAGATCCACCTGTCAACCAAAACATTCAGTACCGAACTGTTAGACTTGAAAAATGTGATCTTTCATTGTTTTCTCTTGACTTCATCTACATTTTATTTAGTAATTCATAGTTCTCTCACATACCAAAACAGTGTTTTTACCCAAGATATTTGCCACTGAGCAAACAGAACTGACTGCTTAGAGCATATGCATTAGATTGCCCAGCAAGGTAGCAGGCAGTATAATAATGATTCCAAAGTGATCCTGAAATAAGACTGGAAAGACTGCAACACATAGCATGCATTTGCTTATTGTTTCCTCAGTGTCTTAAAGTTAACATTAAGTTCTTCAATATGCACTAACCTTTTCCATCAAAAAGCTCAGCTGCATTTCTCCAACTAAACTACTAGAGCTGGAAACATTCCTTGCAACTTTAATGCTACATTTCTCTCCCCAGTGAAAAAAAATAAAACAACCGATATCCAATTTAAACCCTTTAGAAGAACATTTTAAACTCACCAGTCTAAAATCCATGATTGCCTTAGCCATTAGTTTTCCCAGAAAGCGGAACTTCATTTTAACTTTTGCAATGTGAGCTGGCTTGGCTGTTCTACCAAAAGGAAGTGCAAAAAGGCCTTGCAGATTATGAATATACTTGGTACCTTCTTGGCTTCCTGGTGAGGAAGAGAAGGGGACAGAAAGGAAATAAGTTCAACATATACACCAAGAGATTCATTCTAGACAAGAAGCTACCATGATTATAGCCTAAAACACATCGTAAAATTGAAAGAAAGAATTTGTAGTCTTACAATCAATATAAAAACAAAGTTGTAAAGGTAGTAAAACATTTACCTTTTGGATTGGCTAAAGTTACTTCTTCCCCCCTCCAAAGGCCTAAGTCTGCTCTCTGTAGTTCCTGAGATACAAGTGCATAGAACTCTAGTGTAGGGCCCAAGCCTGTGCCAACCTTCCAAAGAGAAAGAATGCAGGGAGAAGGAAAAAGGTGGGGGGAGAAAAATAAGTAAGTAAATAAGAGCCCATTCAATCAGTTTGAATATCTAAGTTCTTACTTACACTAAGAAATGTAACTCATGATGAGCTATAAGACTGCTGCAAAAAGCCTCTGGAGAGTATAACTATACTAATAACAATTACAAAATAATTGAAATAGCTTAGAAACAGTGAATAATAAAAATGGAAAGTACTATTTACCACCTAATGATCATAAAAAAATGCAGCTTCACCTCGAGTTAGAAAAAAAATACATTCTTCACAATAAGACTGATCATGAAATTTAGCACAACACGTCAGAAAGTTTCTTCTAGCAACTAAAAATCATAACCAAGTGAAGGAGGGATAATTAAGGATTTTGCAGAACAGCAGTGGGAAGGATCAAGAGTCTGACTGGGTCATTCTAGGAAAGTTGTAGCTTTTTTAATTAATCTTCAATAAAAAGGAGTTAAATTAGACTGCATTGACATTACTTACTTCATTCTCATACTGGATTTCCAACATGGCTCTTGAACTGCCTAGATCCTGCATCACAGATTCTGCCTGTTTCAACAGCTCATCTCTGTTCACAGTGCGCTACACATTAAAGAAGTTTTAAGTAGTGAAATTATGTCTGCAAGCCCCAGATCCCAAGGCAGTTACAACAGGAAAAAAGTTGGTTATGCAAGCTTTTCCACCCCATTCTAGCAGTTCCACAATTCAACAATTCTCAATTTAATAAAATGATCGTTTCTCCTATATCAAGACTAATAAGCAATGAAGTGTTCCATTTAAATTAGACTATATCTTCCAGTTGTATCTACATAACCTAACAGGTACTTATTACTCCTGCTAAGAATCAGACAGAAGGACTACAAGTTAGTAAAGAAGTGCTATTATGCAATGTTACATACCTTAAACTAACACAGTGTGAATAGAAAACTGGCTAGAGATGCTCAAGTCCAACAACTTAAAGAAACATTTCTATCCTGCCCCCATATATTCCCTAGTAGGATAAGTGGCAGGCTTAGAAAAATAAAAAACCACCAACCACACACCATGGGGATCCTACATGTTGGAAGCTATGGTCTGATTAAGCTAGATTCTCACTTATTCTCTATCAAAGGTTTTCAATACAGCGGATCTCAGATTAAAATAACACACACTCAAGGCAGACAGCCCAAGACTCCCTCAATTTTAAGTAGTCACAGCGTAATTTCAACATGCTGTAACAACTCTCCCAGAATATAAAGATGGTGTTTCCGTACATTCAGACAATGTTGCCTCTACATCCTATCAGCAGAAGTATTCTACTTCTATCCAAAGGAAATCAGTTAACAAGCAAATCTACAGAAGTCTCTAACCAAACCTAAAGCTTGAACTCTTGGTGTACAGTTTCAGAAGTTGTAAAGAATACAGTTCTAAATTAAGCAGGATGTGAATAAGCAACAAAGTACACTCTAGCCTCTTCTGCCATCTAATGGCAGATACCTAGAAGACATCATGCTTTCTACTTGGGGACTTTTAAATGAATGAAAATAAGCCTCCTCTTCACCTGTATGCTACCAGAAGTGATGTTTTAAAATAAATTTGCTCGCAATTATATTCTTAACAGCAATAAAACAAATAAATCACACATTCCATTTTGAAAAAACAGATACACCTACTTTTTTCCTGTCCAGTCGTGGTGCCACTCTGCTATCCTGAGAATCTGATTGATTGATTTCTGGATTAGTATCCAGTAGTCTTTGCATGGCTCGATCACGATCAAAAGCAGTTACATAAAACAGCATTTGTCGGGTATCAAATGGAAAGAAAAATGGGCTGCAAAGAGCATTGGATTAATTAGCTAGGATTCAACTACCATTTATAGCTAGAACAAATGCAGTATGCCTGAAGCTAACGCTTTATTAGATACTAGTGAAAGCAACCTCCCAAATGGTTTTGAGGTGATGCTCATGAGAAAGTCTAGAGATTAAATATTAATATGGAATTTTTTGAAAAATCTAGGAAAAATTTAAACCCTGCTAGAAAAAAACAGTAACAAATTCTCAAATGCCATGGCTATGAAAAGACTGTGCAGCTTCCTTTTACTTGTTCAAACCTGTTTTGCAGTTAGTAAATCTAATTCACATAAAAGATCTTAAGAATGTGGCTTGAGCTCCTGTATTTGGAGAAGAAAAAAGATGCCCAAAATATACATCTGCATTTAGTTCAAGTTATGCAGCACAGGTATAAAGCGTAAACATTCATCCAAGTGCCACTACATGACTTGTAAGATTTCTGTTCCTTTTACTTCCCCACAGTACTTTCAAAAGCGTAACACATCCTGTACTTGGGCTGCCCAGTTAAGAGAAGTACTGAATTAAAATTAGAAATACTATATTGTAAGTCATTCATACCATGTTTTTCCAAGTTCTGTCAGCCAAGTTGGTATGTTTCCTGTCATAATTACCAGTGGATCTTGAAGCTGTCTATTTGCTTTTGCTGTCAGTTTACTGTTGATAAATTCTGAAGTTGGAATAATCTCCTTGCATATTGCATTCTGTGATAATTAAAGAACAACATATTTCGAGTTAAAGAAATGCTGGAAAAACACACAAGTCTTTTTACAGACTTCATGCTTCTAATTGCTTTATTACAGGAAAAAAAGGTTTCATTGTCATTTTGGTCACGCAGGTCATACAGAGCCTGACTCGTGAAAGAGACTGAGCAGCCTTCTACCACACATTTTCTTTTCAGGAATAATGTTACCATTTAACTTAAGGAAGGAAAAAAATGTGTTCAACACACTGCAGGTAAGGCTGGCTATAAGAAAATGTAGCTTTCGTGTTACTTTTTCTTTTTGTGTGGTTGAGGGTAGGTGGCAAATTTAATGGATTTACGGACAGTTGCTTATATCAAGTATGAAAGATTTTAAGTGCTCTACTCACATCATACAAATAATACCAGTATCGACTGATAGCATGTAAAACTCTCAAAAGAAGAATAACATCTAATGAAGGATCTTCAAATGTTATGTTTTCAGGAGGAGTAGATATGAGGTAAACTTCTAAAGGATTCAATACTGAAGGGCATACACCATCTAGCAGGAGAAAAAAATTGTTATTGAAACTTAATAGTGAAATGTTCAGAACTTATTTAGAAGAAACGTAAGTAGTTTTAGTTACTTATACAGCATTCATTCAGACAACACACTTCCATTAGACAATTCCAATTACATCTTTTAGTTTTAATGTGCACATTCATACATATATATATATATATATATATATATATATATGTGTGTGTGTGTTTATTTTAAAACATTTTATGCTTTAAAAACAAGAAACAGGTGCCCAACAGTCTTCCTCTCCATTCTTTCAGCAATTTCACAGAAATATTACATCAGCAACATACTCACCATGCCACAATTCGTCATGCTTTTTAGAATTCCTAGGTGAGGTTTTTGTGGGAGCAGTTTGAGCTCTTCCTCTTTTACCACCAACGCAGTCTTTGTTACCATCTTCATCCTCCCGTACAGGTTTGTACCTAAAATGTAATTTAAGTTTCTATTAAGATTTTGTGTGTGGGTTGTTTTTGTTTTTTTTCTTTTTTTTACTTACAAGGAAAAAACAGTTGCAGAACTTAGTTGATTAAATTACTGTAAATTTACTTTTGTGACAGCTAAAAAGCAGAAAAGGTAAGAAACTCACAAGTAAATGAGTTACATTCAAGTTTTATACATCTCTCTCACAGTAGAGAAGTTGTCCTTCCTCTAGCAAACTTACCAAATGGTATGTGTTTTTGTCCAAATCCCAGCTCTTCCTAATGGATTGCTTTCATCATCAGTCGATTCCCTTTCCTCCTCAGCTTGCAAACTGTACAGCTTAACTGCTTGATACACAGTCATATTATATGGTAGCAAGTGATCCCCAATGTAAAACTGCAATCTATGTCTCACGTTCCCTGAATTTAAGAATTGAGCAGCCTGAACAAAGCAAAACAAAGAACCACACAAGTTAGGCAAACTTATTGCTAGCTTCTCTTTGAGATTTTCCCCACACCATCCTCTCTCCTTCCCCATTGGGAAAGCTTACCAAAGATTCATCTATTTCTTCATCTGACCCATCATCATCACTATCCTCATCATCTTCTCTAACTCTTCCATAACCTGAGGCAAGAGCGGGGAAAAAAGCACATATTTAACAGGAAATTTTGGTCTTTTTGTACACATAAGTACCCCGCTGTCTAAAACAGTTCCAAAGTACATATAAACATATAAGAGTCACACACTTTAGAACAAATTTCAGTGTCAACATTCACATCAAGCTCACTTTATAGCCAATCTGACAGTCAACTTATATTATATATAAAATACATATATTTTTAATATTTCTGTATTTAATTATATTTTTGTAATTAATTAGATGGAATTGTTTCCAAGCAGGAAAAGTTTGCCTCATAAAATGGTAGATTTATTTTCAGCCTTGCTTTACCCCCCTGTGAACGAGATACAATTACAGGTACCTTACACTTTCTTCAATAGAATTCTCACAGGTTTCTACGGACTCAACACTATTAACAATAGAGACTACCCTAAGAAACAAATTACCCCCCTCAACCATATAAAGGTATTAATACCTCTAACAACAAGATATCTTTCAATGGCTTGAACCAAAGCCAGAGGATCAATCTTCACAGGTCCACCTTTCCACTGTTTCACATTAGCACAGTCTGGATGTCTTTGCAGCTGGCATTTTAACTGATGTGTATTGAAGAATTTTAAAGCTTGGGATCCTCTGTTAAGAGAAAAACTCAAAATAATTTATGAAAAAAGTTGCCACAAAGAATCTATTAATAATAACTGCATTAAAAAGGCTTATACATGCATTTGAGAATTCACTTGTCCAGATGATACTTCAGTCTATTACTATAAAAACATGCTATTAAGATTTAGATTAACAGATCAAGGGTTTAACAGTATAAGAACTCCAGAATCTAAATTGGCCAGTCTTATTTCCAAAGGAATCTGCACGGATTAAGAGAAAGCCCAGTCTGAGATCTGATCATAATATGGCCTACTGAGCATCACTGATGTGTGAAGTTTTTCAGTGGTCAAAGAATTTTAGAGCTGTGTTGACCTGCAGTGCAATAAGGATAAGAACCAGGGATAGAGAATGCAAGCATTTCGCTCTCGTGTTTTAATAAGTTAAAGAGAAATTGAAAGCTTGTTTTCCTTGCTAAATATAGTTCACAGATTCCATTTCACCATGCCAACTGTCAATACTTATGCTAACTAGTTGTATACACAACTATCTCATCTTGGACTGCTTCTATTTCCAGGTACTAGCAGAAGACTAACTCAACATTTCCAATGACAGAACACACATTAAGACTAGCCAGTCAATCAGCGCTGTTGTAGTCTGACTTTCCATGGTTAGCTTTCAGAGAAGCAGAATTTTGAATTTATGACTGGCAATTTCAACTTTCATAGTTATTTCATTTTTTATACAAATAGTGCATATTGGGAAGCACTGCAAATAGTCTACGCTCTGTAGTCTTACGAAAGCTAACATCAAGACCTCGAAGTATTAGAAACAATGCTGCATGCATTCAATTTCATGTTTGTTTTTCAAATACTTTCACAAAAAGCAAGTACTGAACTTCAGTGTACAACACATTAAAACCTATAGTGTGAGGCTCAGAAAAATCTATTGTAATTCAGATCTTATCACAGTTGATTAAAACCACCACTATTTTCTACACTCCTTCCCTAGCAGTCAAAAGAGTATGCCTATCATAGAATTCAGCTTTTCGATAGCTATTTTGATAATAAATACTTTCAGACTTGCAGTACTGAAGTGACTTACTAGATTCTATACAACAAAAGAAACTATGCTGATTTAATATGGAAAATTACTGAAATCAGAGAAATAGGCTTTCATTACTTCAAATCCTACTAAGAACACAACTGGATTCTGAATTTAATTTATATTACTAAAGAGGGCACATCTACAGTTATTTTAAATTATGGTGACAGCTAACTGTTACCATTCAACTACTTCTACTGTTTTCTCAGGACAACAGAACCTATCTGAACAATCAAGCTGAACACTGCTTCACTAAAAATATCAGTGTCAGCAAAACAGAAATTACTCCTTCCAGCATTGGTTACAAGTGTAGGGAAGACATGAATTTTTAAATTTAAGAGACTGCTTCCAACCTAAGCCTAACAGGAAGAAGTTTCAAGATGTCAAGCAAAGATGTAGATACAATCTCTCTTACGTTGAACAAGATCAGAATTCTCCATTACCTCTTGAAATTTTTAGTGCTGAAACAAAGTTCAGAAAACAAAAGCTTCCAACAAAACCGTTACCTGAGCATTAATCCTTACCTGCTCCCTGTTCCATTTCCACTGGGGAAGTCATGCACTTTCACTGGAAACTGCTCCATCTGACTGAGGCAATTGTTCATTTTATGGACTAATGCCAACAAAGGTGCATTTTCTAATGGCTCTAATCTTCCAAGGGGTTCTTCTCCAGGAAGCTAGAATATATTCAAATGTTTTAGTTACATGTTTGAATTAATTCACCTTAAGCAACTTACACCACAAGTTGTTCACAAAGGAGGTGAAAATTTAGTGCTCTCACTTCAGGTATCAGTATCAGAACAGCCAGATGACAGTACATGTATATGAAAGATAATGCCTCCAGAACGCACTTCTCACTTTTACTACTCTAGTTTAGAATTAATAGCCCTGCAGATTTGAAGAATTCATCCTTAACCCCGACCAGGAAGCTTCACTGAAACTGTAGTTACCTACTTTTTCCACTTCCACTTTTAATTTTTACTTTAAAGGCAAGGCAATCTAGTTTCTTGCAGTATTTAGGATTAAAGAGAGCAAAAATGATTGGATCACTACCTGAACTCTTCATATCAACTTATAGTCATGAACAACCTTTAAGTTGTTCAAGACTCAGACAACTGACCATGCTGAAATCTCTTCCCCTCCCCAGCTGGGTGAAAATGTCTAATTACAAGGTATTCCAAAGAATTCATGACTTAGAAGGACAGAGAGCCATGTAAAAGTTATGTTATACAGCTTTGCTGTAAGCAAATAATTCCATATGCACTCTCACCATCTTTGAGTCAAGGTCCTTGCTGAACCTCTCAGATAGAGAAAAACAACCATAAATGCCAAAACAAAAAAACTTACTGGAGAGGAGAAAAATACATGAAGAAATCTTTTCAATCTGATATCCCTGCTTACAGCATCTTTTTCACTTTTAGATGTCAAGTAAAGCAGCAGTTGTTTCACAAATCCACTATGCTGGATTTCAAATGAGGAGACGTCAGACTCCGAGACAATGCTACGGATTTCTACAAGGCACTCTGTTCCACCATCCACCTGAAAAATACGAAGACAGTATTTTACTACCTAAGTAATAAGGGCTTAAGAAATACTATTTCTCTTCTACAGCACAGAACAGCTCTAAAAATCTAAGAACTTTCTTTCAGTAGTGTAATACAAGTAATATCTGAGCAAGTAAACTAAGGATACCAAGGATAAGCTACTTCTTTATTCAAGGAGGAAGATTACAGGCAAGTATATTTTACCTTTCTCAAAGAAATGCAAGATTCCGTTTGTCTCAAATTCATGAGCTCCAAACAAAATACAAATAACTAAAACATACTGATACAGATTTTGAACAGCAACCATGTGTATGTCAAGAAAGTAAAATTTTATTTAATAATTTTTTCCTGATGTCAAAGCACATAACTCAACTGTTCAGCTACTTCAGGAGTTACAGGTTTAGACTATTTGTCACAATTGCCTGAGAAGTCAGGCTCAAAATTCTTGAGATAATAGATTTGGCCTCATCTGCATCATTTCTTGCATTTGCCTTCAACAAAATACAACTGCCCTCCCCAGGTGCTCTAAAGTTTTGATTACAAACTGTGTACTCCCCAGGTAGAAAAGCAATCCTGAACACTCAACTACAGAATTTCTGAATTTGGAAGCAAACACTAGAAGCAAAAAAAGCCAGAACATACCATCATTAAGCTAGTTTTTTATTATAAATAATGTGCCAGTGGTTAAACAGTAATTTAAAAAACAACACACAAAAACAAGCCACTTCAAGTTCAGAAACACTTAAAACACTGCCCACATTGTCTAAAATATCAGCTTTTCTTCCTCTAGAATCACAGCTTCCTCCTAAACACTTCCGTCACTTCCACTCCACCCCTTCAAAAAGTCTGCCATTTCTAACCTGGAGGTTAAGTTGTTCAGTTGCAGTGCAAAGTCTCTGTAATACATTTAGTGCAGGATTGCTTCCGTCCATGTTTTCCGAACTAAAATAACGATCTACAAATTTATGGGCTTGCTCCTTAATCCAACCCTTAATTTTTTCTCTGTAATGAAACAAAAAGCATTTGGCACATTAGTATTTGCATATTTCAGCAATACAAGTAAACACAGCCAAAGTACTACTTTCCTTATGTTTAGCAGCAAAAAAGTTCCCCCTCTTACTCAATTACAGTAAATACATTCTCTCTGCTGATTACTTCTTGCAATATTTTTCCAAGTTCTCCAATTGTTTTCACAGCACATTTTACACACTATTAAGAGGTTATTCTTTTTTCCTCAACTTATCATAGAATCCTTGACTGGCTTGGAAACAACCCTGGAAGATCATTTAGTCCACAGGAAAAGACGTCTTCCACTAAAAAAGGTTGCTCAAAGCTCCATCTAACCCAAATCTGAACATCTTCAGTTATGATCCATCCACAGTCTTTTCACTGTTTTTTAAGGACTATTTTAACAATATTTGTTCCCAAATACCTTTGATGCGCTACTGCTTATACAGCAACTTATCATAAGAAGGTGGCTGCACCTCAAATTCAGCTTCATATTACATGGACTGTGACTTGTGTACCTGTTATTGGAAATTGTATCCTTGGAAGCAGTTCTTGCAAGACCACTTACACCTGCTGTTCGTGCTGGTTCAATGTTATTACTGTTGGACTGTGTACTTAATCTTCCCCATGTTTTAGGATTTAAACTTGCTAAGAAGGAAGATTTAGGAGATTGAGTAGTTGTAGGACTTTTTGCTGCAAAAAAAAAAAAAAAAAAAAAAGAAGGATTACAAGGATCTTGTAGAATCAACAGTTTTATTGCAGCTAGCATTAATGCATCAAGTAGCACTGTCAATAAGTTTACTACAAAAGAAGTCCAAGTCATATTAAGAATATTTTACCTTGATTGTCTACTTTGTCATCATCTCTTGGGGGAGAATATTTTGGTCTCCTTGGCCCCCGTTTTGGCAGTCTTTTTCTCTTTAGAACATCACTCAGTCGTCTGTCCAAATTTAGAAACAAAGTTGCATGATTCCATGAGTTCTGCGAGTTCTATGATTCACCACATTCATAAGCATAAGGATACAAGAGATCCCAACCCAAAACAAGGAGGGCGCAACAGAAGAACAGACTACAGGAGGAGTCTCGACTCTTATTTTACGGGAAGGACAAAGGAATTACTCCAGCTAGAGGGAAAGCACTCGACTTGCTATCACTCTTCTATTACAGGTAACCAAACACAGGAGTACCACTAGATAAAAACACGAAAATAATGTGGCGCCTTTGTCTAGTTATTCATTTATTCAAATGAATATCATACAAGAAAAGAAAATACACAAATTCTTGAACAAACAACAAAAGACAATTGACTTGCCTGTCCCCTCAATAATAACCTTAAGAATAATGACTCTTCCCTCCAGTCCCCAACAGAAAGCAACCACCACTATGGCAAGTATTCCTTTGAAAGAATCACTGTTCTCAGGAGTTACATGAGACTACAGCTGTTGCTCTTGGCATTCTGCAGCCTCCCATCAAAAAGCATGGATTGTTTAACATCATTACATCACAACTATCAGGTCACTAGTTTTTCTTTATTTGCTTTTTTCTTGGAAAAAAGCATGAAATGAATTAAAGCTTCCAGATGATATCTTCAACATGGCTTCATTTTACTTTTAAAGGAAAATATCACAGCCCAATACAGCTGATACTGCAGCAGCCCACATCAGTTAAAGATTTTCCCAAAGAAAAAAAAAATCACATTTGCTCACAACACATAGTGCACTTACCCTTGTGGGCTTAGATCCAAAGAATCCTCCCGGCTGTGCTGTAAGCTGGGAGAGCCCAAATCTGCAGCTGCATTAGTGGCAGCAGTGGCTGTTCCAGTACTTATAGTTGTAGTGGTACCCAGCGTTCCTGATCCATTAGTGCATACCTTTGGTGGGCTCGTTAGCAAAGCCTCAGATTCCGCTAAGTTTTTCACTTGATGCATCACTCCTTCAAAAAGGAAGAAATCTTTATGCTTAGTATTTTATTTAGGGCATTGGGGGAGGAGGTTACAGAACATGTAAGTAAAAGACTTCTGTCTCTTCAAACAACTTGTAGCCTCCATTATGAGGTTTCTGCAACATTTGCATAAGCACATACACACACTAAATTTATTTGCAGCAGTTGCACACTTTAAAAGCAGATTAATCTTTTGTAGAATAAGTTAATCTATACTTTTTTTAAGTGACAGTCACAGGTAGGGCAACTAAAAAGTCCTGAGAGACTCAGGGAATTCCTGCTCAGAACTCATTAGTTCTGTCCAGTAGGAGTATCCATGTAATTTCCACCAGGCCTCTTCAGTCTAAAAGTAAGTTCTAACATCTATTAGCCTGTACAAACTTGTTTCAGATTCAAGAAGTCACATCCGTCTCTCGTTCAGAGTGTTGATCAACTCCTCCCCAGTCATACAATGATACCTTGCACAGATTCGCCTTATGCAAGTAAGACATTAACGATACAATTTGGGAGAGAGGATTTCACAAAACACTCACACACAACCCCCAGAGTACTAACTAGTAAGGAGAACAGAAGGGGAAAGAAAGCAAGGATTACCTTCTCTTCTGAAGTAAACACTAAAAATGTCAGGTAGCTTTTGCATTAAGATTTCTGCCATCTGCAGGGCTCCAACTACTATCTTAAGGTCTTGACTTGACAGCATGGAGGCAATATGACTACAATAGACAATACAGCAGATAATTTATTAGAACCAGATTTGTCCTTTTTTTTTTTTTTGCTAACAAAGCCATTTCATCTTGCACACATTGTTAGCACTGTTCTGGTATACAAGCAAGTTTCATAGCACTTTTGTAAAAGCTATACATAATGTACTTAAAACTCTCTCACCTAAGTCACATTCCCACAAGGCATAAAACAGTTTCCTTCCTCTCAAAGAAATCAGAACTTGGTACAATCTTTTTATTTTCTGATTGCAGCCTTCTGTCTTGACCCCTAACCCACCACTATATCAAGTGGGGGGATGTTTCATAAATAGAACATAACTTGCCAGTAGAATGATATAAAGCCTGTTACTGTTCACATCCTATTACTTCAAAGTCACCTGAACTTCAGAAAAGCTTGCGGGCAAGTTTCAGAACTCAGTGAAACAATATTAGACATAAGTAGCACTGTAAGTAATCAGTTTCTAATATGAAAAACTTCAGTTAGCACCAGATGCAAAATCTAAGATTAGTAAAGTTTCTGAAGAACTACAGAGCCTCATACTTAGAAAAAACATACCATTAAAAGAAGAATTAAAAATTACAATTTCTTTGTGAGAAAAGATGAGTCAATAATTGATCAGATTTGAGTTGTAAGCGCCAAATAAGTTCCATTCACAATTTTTCATTAACTCACCTTGACACAGCATGGTTTTTCAGCACATCCTTCAGGAGTTCAGCATCAGCAAAATAAATTATTCTAAGTATTGCTCTAAGGCACTTGTGTCTAACAGCAGGTCCAGCTGAAGAACTATACACTTCATAAAGAACACCAAACAGTGTTTTGATAAAGGATTTTGCCAATTCTGGGTCTTCTTTCATTAGTTGTGCTCGAGCATCATCCTTCTTCAATTCTGAATGTCCACCTGTGTGAAAAGTTATGCAATAAATCACTGCACAGTTATCTGCATCTTTACTCCAATGCAGATGTCCGCTGTTTTTTGGGAGGGGTTGTTTTTTTGTTTTTGTTTTTAAAAAGAAAGGAATTAGTTAACAACTTTAATTGATTTTATTTTAACAACCAGAAGTAAAACTGATGGCAAGAACATGCTATAAATCCTTCCAACAATTTTTTTAATTCCATTTTTAAACTTATTTCTGAACCCTAGTAGAAAGCCCCCAGTCTTCATCAAAAACAGCTGTACAAAACTCTTTCAAAAGACTCCACCCATGAACCACCCCCCTCCAAATTTAACACATTCTCAGTCCCCTGAAAAAGTCTGCACGAATACTTCTGATTTTTGTTGCAAGCTTGTCCTCTGTTTATTCAGAAGAATTTGACGCTTCATAGAAACAAGAAAACTATTAGTCAAGTAGACTACCATGACATTTAGCATAAAATAGCCAGAACTAGAAATATCAGATGTATCATAAGCTATACTCACTAGTGTTTGTATTGGCTAAAGGGTTTGGTTTCCGCTGAATGGCACGTGCTGTTCCAGTATCCTCATTTATTTGCTGCATAGAGTTAAAATCAATAGTATAGACACGTCCAAGTGTCGACAGACTAATCTCATCCTCACCAACCTGATGAGCTGCCTAAAAACAAAGAGTTAAAGTTAAGGATGCTCGAACAAATGTAAATCTATATGAAGGTGGGGAAACAGCACAGTAGGAAAAAACAATGACTTGACTGAAATACAATAAGAGCAGCGATTAAGCATTCAGCAGTTGACCTGTTACCGAATACCCAAACAGTGCAATATTACCCCTCACGCATTTCTTATTCAAACAAGACTGATGTTTTCAAAACCATAAAGAAAGTGCTCAGTACAACTGCACACAAAGATCACCCCCATGTAAGCAACTGGAATTACTACCTCTATTATTCGACTATCAATCCTGTTATAGGGATGCCAGAGACCCCTGTCATCTCGCCATTGCCATATCGCACCATCTGTATTCTGTGCATTTCCTTTCTTTAGCATAGTATCAACAGCAAATATCCCCTCTTTTGGCAGACAAGGCATCAGTTCACTGGAAAGAACATGAAAACAATGTTATGCTACAAGTTTGAGCTGAATACTGTTTGCCTTTATTATAAAAGAGTTAAGGAGTTTAATAAACCAACTAGAATGAAACGTAAAACTGTATAACTTACCAGATAAGAGAAGTAAGCTCATAGAGTTCTTGAGGACTTCGTGGAACAAGGTCAATTTGTTCTTGACAACTCCCATTTGAGGCTCCACAAAGGAGAAAGTGAAGTGTTTCTGCAATGTCTACAGAATTGTTATGATTGAGACCATTCATATCAGTATGAAGACTACAGTTTGTACTGGACACTACACAAAAGAAACAGTCACTGCCCTAAGCAAACAGACAGAAGAGAGTAGGACAAAAGCCTCCTCTTCAGACATCACAAGAATGTTTGTTGTCCAGCGTAAGGTTTTGGTGTACTTTTTTGTTTGTCCCACCCTGGCCTTTAAGAGGCATCTTGCTGGGAGGATAGGAGGGGATATCACTAAACATACATGGCAGGGAAGAAAGGATGGGAACATACAGAGTAGTTGAAGTCACAAGTCAAAATTCACAAAATGGAAAGAAAGAAATAACTGGGGACAAAACCAGTAACAATTACTTTTTTTTTTTTTTTCTCCTCATGTTTTCCCTTAGAAAAAAATTCCTTACATTTATCCATCCAGTAACCATTATAAGAAGAAGCTTAAGTCAAAATAAAAGCAACTCGTGCAGCTGATGCAGACTCAAAAAATAAATCAGGTGAGCACTTCAGCAACAACAGCTAGAGAAAGGGGAAAAAAATAAACAAGTACTCTCTATGACATTAACTAAACTTAGTGTCCCAGGGAAAGCATAACAAGAGAAAAAGAACAATACTTGTTTAACCAAGTGCACAAAGTCCCCCACTGACCACAGCCACAGACTTAAATAAGCCCCGAAAATATGAAAAAAAACAACTCACTTTGCTTCATAAGTTGGACTGCAAGCGTTGGACAATTGGAACACATTAAGGAAAACATGCGCACCACCATGATGAACATTCCTGAGCTCAGGATAGGAGGTGTCACTACCAAAAGCTGCTGGATGTTTGTTAACAAGTCCTTGGAAGCAACCTGCTGCAGCAAGTTCTTTAGGAGAGAAAAAAAAAAAAACACCAAAAAAAAAAAAAAAACACATTAGTCTGATTTTCAAAGGTAAGCCCTTAGAAATGGAAGAAAGGAGAAAAGTGGAAAAAAACCTGACCCCCACAAAAAAAACAACCCTTACCTCCTCATGCTGGAAATTGTCTACCAGCCGTGCAAAACAGAGACAAGTGCTTTCAACAGACTTTTTGTCCTATTAAAAGAAAAAAGTATTCCCTTAAAGAGTTTCAGCATACATGAAATTAAGCTGTTATTGACACATACATAAAACTTCTTAAAGGCCAACTAGATCACATTCAACATGTATTAGATGTTTTACCATATGCTACAGTTCTGAAACCTGAGTATATTAATACAGGCTAAATCGATCTCATGTCTCAATATGTCTTGAACCTCTCATGTTGCCTGGAAAATGCCTCACTTTCCACACAAATACATTTCAGGACATTTACAGATTAGTAAATGGGTGTCTATTATTCTTTTTTGGATTCTGCAGAGAAGAAACAAAATGAAGGTCTATGAATTCCAAGAGACAGGAGACACGGCTAACAGACATGAAGGGTTCTACAAAACGCATAAAGACTAGAGCTTCAGATCACGCAGTGCAAATCCAAATCCAAACAAGATAGCAAGAACTACTCTAAAAACAACTCTAGTTAAGACTTCAAATGGGACTTAGAAGGTTTCAGTGAATGAGATGGGGAGGGAGAAAAAGCCAGGCAACTGAGAGGTTTTTTTTCCCCATAAAATTCTGCTTCAAAGATGATTGAAATTGTCTTTGCGTGTACTGTAATCTTTCTTCAGAAGGAAGTAGTATTTGTCCTAGTACTGCTCAAATTCTGCTTCCTGTTTTCAAAGAACCTTCTAAACCTACAGCATCATTTAGCTCAGAAAAGACTTTTAAAAGCATCAAGCCTCACTATAAATTTGGCTAAGTTTAATGGTGCTGTGTATGAATCTACATCAAAGATTCAAGTAGACTTTCAGTGAAGAGGCAGAATTAAGAAATCACTAATAGAAATGATTACCTGGAAGGTTCCAGTTATTCTTATTTGGTTTATTGTTTTGTTGTTTTTTTTTGTTTGTTTGTTTTAAAGGAAAAATAATTCTTTGACGGGGATTTGACAACCAAGCAGTACATCTAAATTTCTTTTGTGTAATAATCATTTTAAGTGCACATTTATTTACACAGCAGCACTACAATACAGGCAAATACATTATTCAGGATCCATCAGTTGAAAATATTGTGCAGGAGTAGGGATTTCATTATAAAAGACTAATAAGCCATCAGCAGAAATAAACCAGCAGAAAACCACAATCTTAACTGAAATGTTTCAGGCTTCAAAGTGGGAAGGAGATTTGAATAGTAATACAACTAGATTTCCTCTTACTAATGGGAAGAGTGCAAAACCAATATTAGTCACACTCTAAGCTCAAGTATCTTATTTCTCTCATTTTACAAAACAAAAGCATCATGAATCCTTACAGCATAGTTACAAAAGCCTAGAGCTTTACATGCACATCAGAATATCACAGCTTGACACTATAACAGAAGCTTTAAACTAGTATCAGATTATCTTATAAAGTCAAATAACACACAGTAAGAACTAGGTATTTAACAGAAGCTTTATACTACTTTCAGGTCAAAAGGAAACCTTCTGCTTTACAACAGCTCTTACCTGATGGGTTAACCTTTGTGTAAGCAATGGCAAAGAGTCTGCCACAAAGTGAAACTCATCAGGTGTTATACTCTGGCAGCAATTGGCAGCAATAGCTAGTGCATTCCTCTGCGCGTTTATACTGAAGAATTCCAGATACAGCAAACAGTCTGCCAACCCACCCTGTAACAAAAATACATGTTTTCATTTTCAATACTACTAAGTTACCAAAACTTTTCTTCTTTTTCACAGAAGTTACAAGTCATCAAGATGGGGAACAGAAATGCAGAGGTAAAAGGTGATTATTTCTATACTTACTGCCTGCAGAATGGCTTTACTATGCCTGCGCGATAGCATCTCCAGGGCTGTCAGTGCCTGCTCTGCCACATCAATGCACTGAATAACTTGCAGCTAGAATAAATCAAAATTTGTAGAGCAATTACTAAATCACTTTGTATAAACAATGTTCATTAACACTTGGACAGTTAGCCACGGCTATACTGTTAGATGTAACCAAGTCCAGTAATTTAAGGCTAGATCAGTTACACAGCTACTCTGTAGCTACTCCAAGAGTTTCCAGTATGTATAACTGTTATTACCAAGATACTGAGAAATAAGACAAAGTTTACAGTTCACATAGTGCTTTTCACTAAGGCTATTAACAAGGAAATCTATTTTAAAAGCTTCTGATGCATTATGCACTGTCTTGTAAGCTATGAAAGAGGTGATTATATCATGGGTAATCCTCAAATTAGAGCAGTAGACAGAAAACCTTCAGACTGGTTTAGCACTGTTTTGATTTCATGTTACCTTTTCCAAGAAGACAGGAATTGCATCTACCACTACAGCAGATGATCTGGGAAGTGCTTCCATCATGTATGTTAAGGCTCGACAAGCATGGTTCATCTACAAATATACACATAGATCTGCTTTAATTTCAGATGATAGCACTTGCTAAAAAAATTCTTTAATATTACAAATCACTTACAATGTCAAAGTTGTGCTCCATCTGCAGCAATGTTATCTGTTTTTAAAAAAAAAATAAAATGGACTTAGTAAAAGTATCTAGGTATCAACATAAAGTGCACAAATCTATGCTGTAGCTTTTCATATACAGCCATGCATAGTTGTTCATACAATGTTAGTTGAAAAAATACAATATAGGCTACAAATTACCAAGGTCTAACTTTTGTTTGGGGGTGTGTTTTCTTCATTACACAGAGGTATTCACCAGATGCCCACATTTCTCTGGGACGTAAAATCACAATCACAAGTTAACCTGTGAGATTGCTGTGGAAGAAGTTTAAAAGTACTTCTGTACATTGTTCTCTTGGCTCACGCATGCCTCCAGGCATGCATTTATCAAGCTTCTACCAGAAGGAGCAGCTAGCTTATTAACAACATGAGCAGCAAGGTCTGTTTTGCTGACATTTACCAATTCTTGCCACAGAATAAACAGTCAGTAAAAGCAGGCTCTGTTAAAGAGCAATCTAAAGGCTTTCTAATGGCATCTCTACACTCCAGTGGGTTTTAACCTGAAGATGCAACTGACAATACAAAGATTGTCAGATTTTCTCCAATGTTAGTTCTAAATGCAACCATGTGGACCAAACGCCTCTTGAAATTATAAATACTTGATTTAAGCAAAAAAAAAAAAATATCCAGTGAAACATTGTTTTCCAGATATACAATTTTTTTTTTTTTTTTTTACCAAAGCTGGCACAACACTCTTGACTGGAAATCCTCCCAGCGTTTCTTCATTTCCCATGACCAACAGCTGGCACATCTCAATAACTGCCTGTAGTTGCTGACTTTCATCAGTGGCTTGGAGACCTTGTAAAAGCTGCTGGGCTTTAGAACCTGGATAACCAAAAAAGATTAGGAAAGAAGATGTTAGAAGATAAGTGTTCAGTGCAACTTCCATGCTATACTTCTGCCAGAGTGGAAGACCAGAGATAGTTTGCCTTCCTCTGCATTTGTAGTTTCTCTGCCTTCCCCTGCCATGTAAAAGTGGAGGGAAAGGGAGATGAAATCTCACTCTTGGCAGTCCTTCCAGTGCAGACTGGTCACAGCACAGGGAATCCATCACACTGCTCACCATAGTCATCTCTACCAACCTACAGCAGGTGATAGGACCCATGCTCCCAAATTTATGAAGTAAAAGACTTTTGAACATATTTCCTAAATAATACAGCACATGGAATATTGATTAGACCCTATCTTCTTCTTGGAAAGGAGTATAATAGGCTTGTTTTGGCTCACCTGCTAGCCAAATCAGCTTGAACTATCCAGCTTGCATTATCCAGATACAACAGAATGACAAAGACCCATGTTCTCCTTTGGACAGTCTGATATAACTAAGACACATCTGAACCTATGAACAGTGAACCTTAGAATATCCTAACTGCCTTAAAACTACCTCAACAACTTGTTTAAAACGAAGGGGGGGGTGAAAACAACAAAACCAGGGGTTTCAGAGGTCTTCTGTTAAACAGCCCATCATGCAAGACAAAAAGAAAGGGTAAAAAGGTGAACCCTCCCTTCCCCACCGAGCAGGGAACATCAGGTGGAAAAATAAAAATAATGTAAAAAGAAAAGAAATACGGCTAAAGCAAATTTGTCCTCCTTATACATAGACAAGCTAATTAATATTGTTTACTGGCAGTTCAGCAATTAAGACATACAAATCGCCAACATGTAAATGATGTAGCTAACATGAATACTAGAATTTACTACTGGCTGAATTCTACTAGTCTGGAAGTGGAAAGAATTAAGTCAAATTAGACAAACTTTGCTTACTAGCTCCACTTCCAATTGTCCTGTGGAAGAGTTGCGACATCCGAGGACCAAGAGGGCCAAACAGGTGAGGAGGAAGACCCCTAGCCTCTAACAGAGCTAAAAGCAAACAGAGGATAACAGCCATTGTCAAAGCTTCTACATATACTTTTAAAATCTTATGTTCCATGAAGCAATAGTTTAAGACTACTAGAATTCTGATACTTTAGGAAAGAGGAGTTAGGATTAGAAGACTGAAACTACTTCAATTTCTAAACACACAAAAAAGAGATGACCTCTAGGGAACAAACAAGTCACTTTTGTATGCACCAGAGCATTAAGAACCCTTAATAAGTCACCCAGTTTCCAGAGCTACATATTTTTACAGAAGAAATCTGGTCTACTAAATTAATATTACAAGATCAGATTTAAACTAGCAGATTTACTAGGCAGCAATTCCAAATGTGATTTCAAACTACGCAAAATTGGTTAAACTTATTATCTTCACAGATTCAGGATCTGAGTGGCAATATTAATCTGAGAGGAAGGATACGCAGCTTTATTTGCTGAAGAGCAGGATGATCTGTTGAATATTAGTTTGTTTTTTAAATAAACACTCTTCAATACTTTAGTTATGCTGGATTAATGGGGAGATTATAATTTTTATTGTAGCATGTACAACTGCTTTGGATCAATACAAATATGGACAAAAAAATAGTTCAATACTCCTAACATGTACCTGTGCTTACTGAGAGCAATAAGCAAATGAAATGGTACTGATAAGGCACTCAGTCCCATGTTAAAGGTACAGATTAACTCTATCTGTCATTTTCAAGAGAGATAATGATAAAAAAAACTTCTTGAAAAACAGCAACGAAAAAATCACTAGAACAGCTGCAGGACATGAAAATTGGAGTTTGCACCTCTCTGTACTCTCAAATTATAAGAAATCTAAATCCTTCTATAGCCAAAGGCATAGAATAGAATATTTTAAAGTACAGTTAAATTTTGTTTGGTCAAAGCTTATAGTAACATGAGCATCAGTGATAAGCATGAAAGAAAACTATCCTGAAACAAGCAGAGTAACAGCAGATCAAATGCAGCCTTTCAACTGGAAATGCATTGCTGCAAAAACAGTTTGATATTTTGGAAATGCTTATGCACTTAATAGGAGCATCCATCAGCCCATCCCCACCCCCAATAAATAGCAGTGTATTACACACCATGGAAACAAGTAAGGACACTCAACACCTCTAGATATTAGTTGCAAATTCCTGGATCTTTAGTGAGTTAAAGGTGGTGGTGTCATACTTAAGGACAGCTACAGTAAGAAAAGAATCACATTCACAGATGTAGAAACAAAATCCTACCATATATAAAATACAGAACTTGGGTCAGTATGGGTATTTACTGGCTGTAAACAAAAATAAGTTATAAATTAGTTACAGATTTTATACCTTGTAGTCTTCCCATCTCAGAGTCATCTGACTCACTTTCTCCAGATGTTGTCATACCTACAGCCCCAGCAACAGAGCTAGAAGCTAGAAGAGAAGCAGACTGTGAGCTACAAAACTTTCACCATCTCCATCATCAAGGAAAGTGTCCAGAAAAACGCTCCAACAGAAAGATGCTCTTCATTTAACACTGTTTAGTAAATCAGTTTGTTTCTCCTCAGATTGTTACCACTGTTTTGTTTTTAGGCCATCTCTCTATCCTTTTCCCCTTTTTCCCTTTTTTCCAGGGTGCAGATCCATGGGTCTCTCAGCCCCACTAGTCACAGAACTGGGCCAAACCAGCCCATGACACACTGCCACCACACTTCTGTGCAACTACTTCAGTAACATCGATGTCAGCATAGGGAGCCAATCCTTCCCATAAAAGACCAAAGCTACACCAACACAAGACGATGAAAAGAAGTCAGATTGGCAAATAATCTTTCACATACATTTGTCTGTATTGTTACTAATTTCATGCCTTGAGTGTTAGGCTGCACTTGGTTAATTTTGAATTTTCATACTGATGTAGCTGATTTTAAACAGACATTTGAGTTTTTTTCTACAACTCAGCATAATTACTGGAAAGCTGCTTTGAAATAACTGCTGATTAGGACCAGGTGACAAATTTAAGTACTACTTCACAGGATTGTAAAAACAAGAGCATTTCTTAATCTAATGACAAAATTTGCCCATATAGACAGGCTTGCAGTTTCAGACAATTTGCAGAGTATTTCACAGAAATAAAGGAACACTTATAGGTAAACACTTGTCTTCCATATTCTGGAGAGTTTGGCATCTCTTCAGTCAGCACTACAGTCATTTCTGCAGTATTAACATAAAATTCTGAAAACTAATTAAAGACAAATCTACCCTATTAAAAATTTTTTTGAGACTATGCCAAGGGATCAGATTCAAAAGTAAAGGTCCCTCTCACTGAAGCTGTACTAACTTAACCATAACTTCTTAAACACCTTAAGTTCTAGAAGAACTTTGCATGAGCAAGTATCAGCGGTGTACCAAAATGCTGCGGTTGGTTGTACTTCTTACCTGCAGCTCCCTGGGGAGCCTCATCTGTACGTGCAGCTGAAGAGTTAACTCCATCCTGGTTGTTGTCAGGATCAGCCATCTTCTCCTGTCGGCGAGCTTCAGCTGCTCCTCTTTTGCCCAGGCCAGAGCCTCGCCGACTAAAGATTCAAGGAAACAGAGGTTCCAGAACTTAGGAATTATAACAAGAGATTTCTCCATGAAGAAGTAATTTTTTCTTTCATTTACATAGATAGTTATCACAAACGTGTGCAAAGACATGGATTCACATAAGAACCAGACTTTGTAAAACTATCCAACTTTCCCTTACTTGCCTCATCTTGCACCACATCCATGATTTGTTCATGCTAAGGCATTACAGCTAGGTCTTTACATTATACACTTCAGAACAACACACTCTACTAAAATAACAGTTAAAATGATTAATCTTAAAGTGACTGAATCACAAATCAAGTACACATTTGAGAAGAACTGTGACAGAGTACTTGCCTTTGAAGAAAGTTCTGAACTACTGAAAGTACAGAACCCTGATGTTCAGGCTTCTTTTAAATGTGTTCAGGCTTCTTTTAAATGGCAAACGAAATCAAAGAGCATGAGTCTTTCTAAGTCTGCTTTTTTTAAATATCACTATTGTCACCGTTACAAATATATATGCCTGTGATGTCAGAAGCCAAATTAAAGTGCAGAACTGACAACAGGATCAGACCTCAGGCATATCAAGTACCTAGATATTTGCAACATCAGTTGTTCATACGCAGCTGTTGAACGAGCTGAGTCAGTTGAGCAATACAGTGTTAAAACAGCCACCTGCATGGCATCATAGAGTCCTTTTTATTTTTCAGAACACATTTCATTCTATCATTCATAATCCACAATACTCTACTAGCATTCAGTAATTTTTTAAACAACAATCTAAGGGAAGGATTATTTACATTTGTAATACTGCCTTTGGGTACTTCTTGTCCTCAATTCCTATAGCTGAGGTACTTATTGAAAATCTGGTGATGGAGAATGGAGAATTCTGTGCATCACCCAGGACACTGGTATGCAGAGTGACATGGCAAGCCTGAAAAGCCGCAGCTACTTCTACAGTAGCTAAGAAAGATAAAGGCAATTTCCATCCATAAAAACTAGTAAGTATCAATCCACAGCAGAGATCACGTTTTGCTGTCTGAAGGTTTACCTGGTACTAGCACAGGAGCCCGTGGTCTTTTGCCGTGTGCTCCGCCGCAAACTGGGGAGCTCAGCAGGTGGTGATTCACTGCGCTTCTTCGTGGATTTTCTTAGGCCTATGTAACAGGTAAATGATTAAGAGAGTAAGTTGGTCTTTAAACACAGTAGTTCTACCAAAAAGAGAAGCAGATTGATCTACATCAGTACAGTTTAAGAATAACTGTCTTAAAGCCAAAGCGAACCCCCCAACCTCCCTCCAGAATCCAAACACTGACAGTGGTGAGATCTGCAATATGTTGGGTTTTTGTTTTGTGTTTCTGCTGTAACTACATCACTGCAAACCACACTGCTATCGTAAGACCTTCCTTCAGGCAAATAGCCACACACATCTTCACAGCTTCACATCACAGGGAAAGGAGTTGAGAGCTTTTAATTTAGAAGTATTTGAACTGTTGAAGACTGACAACTGATACTGATTTGCTCTACAAAGCTATCATTCTGAGGGAACTTTCAACCACAGGAAATCTCTAAAATAAATAAGAAAACAGAGCTCCAAAACATCCAACTTAGGCATACTATTGCTAGGACAAATGAAGCCTTAAAAAGAAATTAGATCTCTGTTCCCTCTTCTGGTAACAAAACAAAAATAGAACACACAAGCATACATTGTTTTTTTAGCACAAATTGGCTTCTGTTGATTTCTGTGATCTTATAAAAAGTTCCAGAAATACTGAGTTACAGCATTTAGGAATGAAATGGTAACTACATCGTTTTTGATAGGACATTTATAACACAAAAAGGAAAATAACCTGCAAAGTTATTAATGACCTAGTCAACAGTCTGTCCTGGCAAATACTATACTGTACTCCTAGATCAAACACATTAACTGCATACAGCTTTAAGTTCCATGTAGATCAAGGTTAACCTGATATTCCTGTGTTTACCATACACCTGGCTTATTAACCCAAGAAACTTGGCAACCTAAGCAAGCAAGCTTCAGCACCCAGCCACCAAGCACTGACCTGAAATAAGCCAGCCACCTAAATTTCCAGACAGCCTATACTTATGAGCTTTTTTTTTTTTTATGCTCCAAAAGCAATGACACTTTCATTATGGTTTCAAGCCAACAATTTAAGTTGAATTTGCTACAACAGGAGCAGTCATTGACTCCAACCCTATCCACATATAGTAAGTGACTTGCCTTGCTGGGGGGGAGGGGGGAAAGGGAGGAGAAAAAAAGACAAGATCAGTTTGAAACAGCTGCAGCAGAACCCTTAGCCATACCTATCTGCATTTCTCAAGTTATGGAAGTTGTGCAGAAACAAGCCCTCACAGCTCGTATTTTGCAATACAAATTGCGTGCATTAAGTATAGTGCTATTAGTCCACAAGATATGTCTACTGTTCTATAAGTTCATATTAGATGCAGACACCAAATAGCCTGCTTCTCCATGTAATATTATGGTGAAAATTTAAAAATGAGGTTTATTTTTACCTTACATTTGGAAAATTTAATTACCATGTTACAATAGTCTGGAAAAATATATAAGCAGATCAGTAACAGACATCACATACTCACCATAAAAGAAGTAAAATAAACTTGGCTTATATCAACACAGGGTTTACGCAGAGGTTTCACAAGACAGCAGAGCCAGCCACACTGCTTACTTCTGTGCTTAATGGTGTGCTTCTGCATTCTCATGCCTTACTGTCCCCAGGCTGAGACACAGCATGCACACTTGTTGCACACTTCCATTCCGTTAGCATTCTGCCACAACAGTGAGCTGAGCAAGGCTGACAGGAGTCAGGTGAGTACAAACGCCATTAAACAGTGGGGCAGTGAGGTTGTGGAGTGGATTGCCCTTCTCCTTAAGGGGCATTAAATTAATCGAGCCTTTTCTTTAAACTGAATTACTTCAGTAAGAAGGTACTAGAGAATGTATGGTTAGACTGGCAGACAAGTTGCAGAACACATCATGGTCTGAGCATCCAGAACACCTGAGTTCATTCTCTCCTCCTTTCAGTGTGAGCACTCTACTCATATTTTCATATGTTTTCCTTTTCCCAAGTCTTCTCTTCTACACCTGACACACCTACCAGGTACATAAGCTCTTCCACCTCCCTTTATTCATTTCAGAGGGCAAAAAGGATGTGAAAAAGGATTCTGCAGAGCTTGCTTCCTTCCTACTCTTTATAGCCATTCTCTACCCTTAGAATTCATTGCTTAAGGAGGCTTAAGCCACCCTTACTACTTGCACCTTTTAGGAAATCCTTCCAGTCTTCCCAATAACACAAACTGAAGATCACTATTTCTCTAGCACAAAACCAACCTCCGTCCTCCCCCCCCCCCCCCCTCACAATTTCGTCAGAATCCCTGCTTCCCCTTAACACACTTCCAACACACCTCCTGCCTCAGAGTTAGTCCTCTGTCTATTGGATCTGCAAGTGGAAAGCCCCATGCCTTCACAGGTAAACAGGGTACAACCCATATTCAGATAGACAGGATTAGAGATGCCCTAGGAGCATCTGACAAAGGAAAGCACTAGTCATGCTGTCACTGACAGCAAGGGCTTGCAGGTGAATTAAGTCCTTGTTAATCACTATTCAGCACTATTTCTTTAATAAAAAGCAATCCTCAAGATACCCATTTCAAAGAGTAGAAGCTACAAACAGACATTCAAAAGAAAATTAGGCTTAAGCAGTTCATATTCAGCAAGTACAAAAATTTCAGATGTGAACTTCAATTCTGAAGTAGAGCCATAGGTTTCCCTGTAGCAGGCAGATAAATTGTTTATGCTGTGACATCATCCCATTTGCATGCCAAACACTCATGGTAATGAGTTTAAGGAAGAGACCCAAAACAGGCTAAACCTGAAACGGTGTAGCCCAACAGAAATCAAATCAAGTTTAAAAAAAAAAAAAAAAATTCTTACAAACATCTTCACATTTTGCATCCTTACCAGTCAGCTTGTATTTGTTTTTAAGTATTTTTTATAGTATGAAAGAAACAAAGTTCTGAATGCAGCTGCACTTACTGCATTCATTTATTTCAAAACTCTGAACATGTTACTTAAGCCTAAATGAAGTTAAATTTTCAGTGTATAATCCTGAAATCCTTTAGTTGGCAGTTCAGAAAAATATCAGTAGAAATACTCTTGTTAGAGCTGAAAGTTTAGACTTCAGATTGGCTCTTTCTTTCCTGCTCAGGCAATAAAGATAGGGTAAAAATAGCTGTGACAGGGAAAGGCACCTCCTGCCACTCTAATGCTCTAGAATTCCCCTCAATATCAACCCAGACATCCTTAACTTGACTGCAGTTCCGTACATCATTCTTCAACTGCAATAGCTGTATTTACACAGGCATAACTGACAGTATCTCAGTCACAAAAATCTCCCTTCTCAGGCCATTCTTCCTAGAGCCAATCTCACACCACCATTCTCCACTCACCTCACCCCATGCTTTTCATCTTCCCTTACAGGGCTCTTAGTTGTTTTCTACCAGTTATTCCAACTGACCTTATTTCAGATTTTTATAAGCACCCGTCTCACACTGTACCTCTATAGAAAGCAAAATTCAGTAGGGTTATAGTTTCTACAGTGACATTTAAGGACTCTTCCAACAGAGAAGCATAAACTGCAATAATTTCATCTAGATCACTGTTTGCCAATCTGCTTTAGAAAACATTAGGGTTGTTAATATCTGAAATATCACCTCCTTATGCTCCCTTACTCTCCTGAAGTTTTTAGCTTACTAGAGCCATCCTACCTTAGTAACCTATCTTGATGGTTTCTTTTTTTTTTTTTTTATGCCTCTCAGCATTTTGGATAACGTATATTTTATGAAAATATTTGCAAAAATCCAGAATTTTTTTTCCAAATGGTTGTGAAAGAGCTTTAATGCACCTTTTGAAAAGCTAAGACTATTTAAGAATATCAAGTTTAGCATCTTCATTTATTCTAGATCAAGTCCTTAAATCTTTGTAACATTTAAAAAGCTCGGTGATATTTAGTATAACCACACTCCAATCAGTAGCATTCAATGTAATAGCTATTCAACTGCATTTAACACCTGTTTACTGTAGGTTACACTTCCCTTTTCCTTCCTCAAACAGGGATGCCATCTAAAGAAAACTTTTTTTTTTTTAAGCATCTAATGAGTCTTACTATGATCTTTAAAACTGACTTTTTAAATGATCCATTTACTGTCCATACCATCTTAGTTCTATTTATGACATAAAGCCAAGAAGTTCAAGTACACGTTTACCCTTCACAAAAGCTGACTTTCAAGTCACAAAACAGCTAAAGCTGGTCAAGCTGGCTTTCACAGTACATTCTTGATAGAGATAATTTACACTGGTATTCTCAAAGTTGTTTTTCAAGCTACTCAATGCTCCCCCCTCAGACTGTGCTATCCCAGCGTTCTCACTCCTGGCTAAAGGTTTATAAGCAGTCACAAACTATCCCTCATGTTCATCTCATGTACCCTTACCAGAAGTAAATTCTTTTGCCTCCCTGTGGCAAAAGCCTTCACTGTCCATAAAGTTGCCCATAGGAAAGGGCAGATTTCATTAACAACTTGATGGCTAGTCCAGATCTTGCCCAATTCTAACTCCTTCCTCTCTTACTTTATCCTGGAGAAGTTTAGATTTTTCTCAGGAATCCGTCACCCATTTAGTCTTGAACCAGGCATATAAAGCCTTGCCATAAGAAAGCAATGCCTCTCCCCTTCCCCAATTCTATCCTTCTTCAACTAGGTTAGGTAATTCTACAATCAATACTCTAGACATGCAAGTTATCCAAAACAAGCCTGTTAGGTCAATTAAATCTGTTTTGATTATACAGGAAGTCATCCAGGTCCTCTTGTTTATTTCACATATTTCCTGCATGAGTATTAGCTATAGACATGCCCTAGTTGGGACAGGACTACTCATGATCATGCCTAGATCAACATCCAACAGTTACTAAGCTTTGGAATCCAACTTAAAGTTTTACAAAACACTTGCTATTAAAAAAAAAAAAAACAGATTGTAAACAAAGTCAATGTAATGCATTTTAAATGTTTTTCAAGAAAACAGAGCTACAAGCATATCTTGCATACTATTGAGCAAAGGCTCAGCTTGGAAAAAGCCTAAGATCCTCATCAGAACAAGACGTGGCATCCACTACTCCAATTATGAACCAGGGAGAGGACACATTAGTACGAAAAATTAGCAAAGTACACTTCAGACATGAAAAAAATTATCTGCTTGTTTTCCAACAACTTTAGCAAAACGGCAACATCAGCCAGGACAAACACAACAAAAGAACCTTATAATGATTACGTAGCATCCATCACAGAAGCAAGCAAATATCTTGTGTAAATTTTGTTTAAAAAAAAAAAAAAAGAAAATCACATGCAACATGAAGTTTAGGCTTATACAACACCAACCGTTTACTTAAAACCTTTTGCTTCAGCTATAAGTAGTTTCAGTCACAGCTTTGCTTAAAAGGTCAGTAAATACATTAAGAGGTCAGTAAATACAGTACCAGTTACTTCACTCTAACAAGGTCCCAAGACAACTTAAAATAACTTAAGTACTTGTTTAGAAGAGTTAATTATTAAAACATATATGCTTATTCTTCCATAAAAGCAAGTGAACAACTTACTTGCTAGCTTAGCCTGCAGTCCTGAAGGTCCAGGTTTTGAGGTCTCTGACTTAGAAGAGCCTGGTAGAGACAGTTTTGTTTTAGGGAGACTAACTTTTGGACTGAATCGAGCAGCCCAGTCAAACTTTGAAGAGCCACCTGTTTTGCTCTGTTCTTTGTCCCTGCTGCTCCTTCTTGGACTAGGGCTGGACGCAGAACGTGAACGTCTAGCCTTATTCTGGTCCTTACCCTGTTTCACTCTGGCACCCTGAGGAACAGTGGAAGAAGCAGAGGCAATAGCAGAAGAGGAAGAGGATGTAGAAGCTGAAGAAGAAGAATCAGTGATGGTGCTACACCCAGCTTTGGCTGAGGTCACCGATTTTGAAGCCAGCTTGGAGGATTTTGCTGACTTCTCTTCAGCGCCAGTTGATTCAACTGCTGAACGACTCTTTATACAAGACGTACTCTCTGTCCTTTTCCTTTTCTGACTTCGGGAGCTACCAGCAGCTCCACCCTTTCTGGTGTGAGCCTTGCTTGTTGATGGCAATTGTGTAGACTTCTGCTGTTCTTGGTCTAAGTGTCTTCTCTTGGATTTAGAATGTGGCTTGTTACTTTCCGAGGAAGTTTCGGCGTGTTGAAGTGCTTTAGGTTTTTTAGCAGAGCTAGGAGAATTGGTCCTGCTGTAATCTGGACTAGCACTGCGTTTAACTCCTCGAGAATTGTCTTTCTTAGGCACTTGCCCCGTTTTTTGCTTTTCTGAAGTACTGACTCTTTCTGAATCTTCTTGTGGTATTAGAACAGCAGATGAACTACAGCCTCTGCAGAAATAAGCAGAGACAGCATTAGTATTAAACTCAACCTCATACTGTGCAACAGTTTTGCAAGACAAACATCAGCAGTCAAAACAAAGAAAACCGCAAGTAAGAAAACCTACCGATTGTTAAGTTCATAAAACATGCTCATTCCAGACTTTGATGCAAAAAAAAAAAAAAAAAATCACTAACATGAAAATTAAAGCAACAAAATAAATGCATCAGATATTGCTTTTAAACAAAAAAGAGGGAGATACTGGATGACTTGGATTGATTTCACTAGGATTTTTGTAAAATTAATTAAAAATTTCAAGCTATGAAGCTGTTATCTGAATGTTTGGGAATACAAGTTCCACAAGAGAACGGAGTGCTCAACAATGCATAACTAGTCACAACAGGATTCCAGCTCAACAGAAGTGCTTAATGAAAGCCTATCTTATGCGATTAATTTCAAGAAGCACAAGAAGAGTACAATTTTCCTCTACATGAGAGAAAGATGATCCAGTGCATATGTAGCAGAAACTTATAAAGAACAGATAAAATGTGTCTGAAGCGTTTACCCTAAACACAAGTGTTCTTTGGAGTATTGTGAGTTTCAATTACTGTCGGACACCACTCAGAACTCCTTGGGCAATCTTTCCCCAGCATGAAGAGGGAAGAGAGGAAAAGAACTTGCAAGTATTTCAGGACTAGTTATGCATAATTTGTATGCTCCCCATCATTGATGAGATGCTCTCAGTTGAATTAAAATAAAAAACATGAACAGAATGACACACATCCACTGAATGCAATACCTAACGCCGTAGTCATACATTTTATAACAACTCTGTATAATTAGATATATTGCATACAATTGTGAAGTGCAGATAACACTGGTAACATGAATATGAAGTGCAATTACCTTTTAGAAAAGTGTCCCTTGGACTGCTCAGAAGTAGTATTAGACTGCACTTTGGGTGTCTTTGAAATAGATTTTCTACTCTCAGGAGGGCTATGTGCCTTATGTTTTGCCTGCCCTAAATGTGACCTGTCAGCAGAAAGTCAAAACAGAAAGCTATCAGAATTCTGAGACAAAGATACAAACCAGTAGGTGGATTTTTGTTGTTGGGACCACTTACAGCTATTAGATTAAGCATAACGTCAAATCTTTCCACATCAACCCCTTATATTGTCAGTATTCCAAGACAAACATCCATTCTGACTACAAACCACTACCCATCTAATTGTTTTGTACAGCACAATTACTGAGGCATTTTCAGTGAATCTAACATTTTCTCGTATCTGAGCTGGGCTGATAAATTCAAGTTTTTCTGGTGCACAAGGTTACTGAATTATTCACTTCAGCATTCAGTTTTTACCAGCACAGTAAGGCACAAGATTAAACCACCCATAAAAAAACCTTTTCTCAGAAACAAACACTCAACTTCAAGATTTCATACATTAAGGTTTATGCAGTCACAAGTATTTACAAGTTTGTTTCTTCGGTCTTCGCTCAAATGCTTGGAACAGGAATGTAACCAGTTCCATGTGGAATGGAAGCTCAAAACTTTGCAAGTTACTTAATGACTGCAGTTCCATCAGTTCACAAGGACTGAGTACTCTTTGATAATGCTGAAGCGAATAGTTTAAAAAACCCACATGCTACTGATGAAGGAAGTCAGATGAGACAGGAGACCTGTGATGTCAAAGAAAGGAATGAGTTTCAGATAGACTGAGAGTTCTCTCAAGCAGCCTTCAGCTACATGCAAAATGTAGCTTATTGTATGAGCTTTGACTAGAAAACAAAGATCACACTATACTACAAATGAAATGTAACACTGAAGTTACATCTTCAAACATGCTCCACGTTTGTTTTTCAAAACCAACGGCTATCACCATCTGCAATGTCTATCATCTCCTGCATCTCACAGGAGACAGCCCATAAGCATTTAGAATAGCATAGTATAAATAACTACAGCAAGAGACATCTTGCACTTCCCCGGATAAAACATCTTCGACAACTATAAATCTCAGCTGCTCATATTCTATCCATACAGAATGCCTGAGCACTACTAACCTCAAACTAGTCTCACATTAATGCTGGTAGAAGCAACATAAAACATGTTAATTGTTTCCAGACTTAGCACTACATGCAATCAGCCCAAGCTATCTAGTCTTCTGAGCTGAACTACGCAAACGCTCTTAAATCATATGCAAGGGCTGGGGAATGGGAATAGAAGATTTGAGTTCCAACCCACGTATGACCCCAAACAAACATCAGAAAGTTTCAGCCAAATGAGTAAGTGGGAGAGGTGAGTGCTCCCCAAGTTTTCAGATCACTTTTCTGACCAAGAATCAGCAATCTTGCTAGAGCAAGGAGACCTTAACACACTATTGACTACTTTCCTTGGTAGGAAAAAGCATACTTAGTTTAACGAATCAAGCAATAACAATTGCTAAGAGTCAAAATACCAAACTATGACTATTATGAGTGTTTTTCTTGGTAACATTGATTTGGTTTTTTTTTTTTCCTACTAATGAAGCATTCTCAAGTTGTTTTTGATTTGTTTTTAAACTTTCTCCTGAAATAATTCCTTTTCTGTTTGTCTCTTGAAGCATTTCTCCTAAAGTATTCCTAGCACCAGTTACTCAGACAGATGAATGCACATAAACAGCTCATATTCTAAACACTTCTGGAAAACTGAGCTAAAGAAAATAAATCTGAAAAAACGGAACAGTATCTTCTCTGTATTTCAATCATTTTTCCTAGTATGAGAAATAAAGAAAAATAATTTTAACTATAAAAAAGTGAAATAAAGCTAAATCTTAATCTTACAGCTAATTCCATCAAGGTAGACTTGGAAATATTTCATCTAATCCCGAGTGTTTAGATTTTTTTTTTCCCCCTCAAAGAGTAAGGTATGAAATTGAGTTTTCCTCTTGAAATACTTTTATTATGGGAGTAACTGAAGTTATTACATAATTTGCACTTGGCAGAAATATTTTTTATGTAAGCTAATTGATCAAGGTTCATTTATTCCGAAACATATTTGAGAAATTTTCTCTTTGAAGTTTTTGTTTTAATTTAATTAGAACTGGATTCAACTCAGTACTTCACGTGTTCAAAAAATACAAATAATTTGAGCTTTTAAACTAAAATGTGGCAAAAGCAATACACAAAAACATCAAATATTTAGCTAATCTTTGAAGAGTTGTCACTAGCTCCAAACTTACTTCCTCTCAAGTCTTCTGGTTCCTACAAGCTTTACAAATATAATTCCATACCAACGTCCAATCTAAGTGCTACAATCTATAATTGAGACTGTGAATACTGCATCATATAGACCAGTTGTATTTGCTTTACCAGAAGTAACATGAGTAGCTATTACTTCCTTTATGTAACCAGAAAAGTACCATTAGAAGCACAACAGGCAGAGAATCCGAAATGAGGATTTTTTTTTTAATTGTTTGCAGAAACCTCGTGTGCTCACTTCTCATTCTGAGTTTTATCATTGACTTTGCAAAGTAGGTACACAAGACAACAGCAACTGTTCGCTCCCCTTCTCTTAAGATTTACATGAGGGCAAATCGACTGATAATTTGAAGACACTGCAGGACAAAGTTAAGAGAACCACAGATCAGCTAACAAATATTGTCCCAATTTATATTGAGGTCATGACAGCTTGTTTAAGGTCTTGTTTAAAAGTCAACTTGCATACAAAAGTAGTTAGAATATTCTGATGAGCTCAAAACAAAGATTCACACTTGGATTAAGTGCTACGGGAGTTACAGAGACAGCAGGCAGAGTGATTCTTGGTGGAAGGTTGCGAGCTGCCTGTTCTTTCACCCACAACTCAAGGCTGGTAATTTAGCTTTCACACAGTCCTCAGGCATGGCATCAACATTTTAATCACAACTGGTCCAAAACCAAATCCTACTTAGAACAAAATTAGTGTAATTGACAGAAAGATTATTCTGACTTTAATATTTGAAAAAAGACAGTCCAAAATGTATTCCAGTGTCCTCTGTGCAGCTTGCAAGCATCTTTTCCTTCATTTAAACTCTCATTCTAAATACACAAGAATAAGCATGATATTCCAAAAGCCTGTCTTGTATGGAGTGCCACACTTTCAAATACAACATAACCTCTGTGGCTGTATTCACAAAAAATTAATATCCCACTTAACCAATGCTCCTCAACACATCAGATGAGTAGAGATGACAATGTGGAGCTCATGCCACTGGAAAACAGTATTTGCAACACCAGTACACAGTGCTAAGTATAAGGACCACTTCCATTACTCCACATCAATACACCAAGGCACTGCTTTTAATCAAAAGAAACAGACGGTTCTTTCAGACAGGATCTGCATGCCTGCAGCAACACTTTCAAGTTGCTGCTGTTGAAGTGGTGGCTCAGAAGCAGTCTGTGGCCCCACTGAAGACTTAAGACTAAGCAGTTTGCCAAGAGATGGGATACTGTAGTTAGTGAAGTAAGAAAGCAATAGTATCTGCCACCCCTCCTTCTCCCTCCTAAATGAAAAGTACACTCATCAACAATACTTGCCTCCCCCTCCTCTTCGGATTAGCACTGCTAAGGGAAACTTTATCATTACTCCTTCCCTATAAGCCTGCAGAGTTCTTCAACATCAAATACTCCAAGAGATTTTTCAGACAGATTTTCTTGCTGTACAATTAGAAGAGTGCCATAATAATAATAATAATTCTAAATGGTGAGGATAACAATGAATACTTTAACCTGGGAATACTACGTCATCCATAACAGCAGGTCACCCAAAGCACAGTTATTTGAATATCACTGCTGACTGAAAGCAAAGGATGTTTCAGTTTGAGGCAGCTTTGGCTAGGTGCATACAGAGGTGAGAACTAGGAGAAAAAATTTACTTGTTTATAAATCTGTTTTCACACACACCTTGGTTGCTACTGATTCTCGTTCTTCTCCCCTCTCTCCAGAAAAGCACGACAGATACTAAGCTTACTGCCAATTTGTGATGCAACAACCTTTCTCCATGGTAAGTCCAACATCAGTTTATTCTATAAAAAAAACTGCAAGTCGTGCACTCAAAGGTCAGATCAAGTTAGTGTGTTGAATGTGAAATCACAAGTAAAATCCAGTATAAAACACACCATAGGCTTTCACTACTCATTTTGATAGCAAGGGTAAAAGTTAGTAGAGTGACATAAATACAGTCCAGTCTAAAACAAAATGGCTTGTGCTGTTGTTACCCATGTAAGGCAAATTTGCCAGTAAAAGGCGTCACGAAAAGAAAACTTCGCATTTCTTTTTTGTATATTAGACCAGATAGGAGTTGACAATTTCTAAAGCCTTTACATAAGTGATGAGTAGCTGCTCATCAAGCTAAATCAACTGAATTCTAGCAAGAGGCCTTTAAGCTGTAGAAGAGCCAGAGACATGCAAAAACATTTCAGAACAGAAGCAGCAAGTCTCTCCAACCTCCTTTTACAACAGACTTCAGTTGAGAAAGCTCCTGTGTTTACTACAGTCAGAACACACAGAAAATGAATTCATCATCAAGATCACATTAACCAGTGTGCTTTCACCCAGGCCTTTACATGCTTTACTAACCACAGATGTCTGTACATAACTGTGAAGACAGCAGAGATCCTATTTTCAAGAACCTATGTTCCCTAAACAGTAGTTAAGGAAGGAATATTCTTCAAAAACAATGCTGGCCTGCAAAATAACCAGGTATATATGACAGCAGCTGTACAAGCACTGGGCAGAAGCCTTGTGTTTATCAACTATTTTTTTTTTCCATTTGTGCAGTGATTAGAAAAAGCAAAACTCCATTTCAGGGAATTATTTCCTTAAAAGTTTCCTTAAAAGAATAGTTAACATCTCTCAAACAATGACCATGCTTTCAGTTAACCCTTAAACTAGGGAGAAATCTACCACTTGTTGTCATTACAAAGTGAAGTTCAAACCTTTGACAGTAAGAGCTTGTTACCTGGTGAGACTAAACTTCAACATTTTAATACACCAGAGAACCCAAGATTAAAGTGCACGTATTCAAACATGCACACCTGTAACATCTCTAAGGAAAGAGTACACAGACAGATGTTGTTTACAATGGTACTAACATATTTCTTATTTAGACTAGTATTACTTAAAAAAATTAAACGACATATCCAAACAAGCTTCACTTGGTGAAGACTTATTTTTTAGTTTCAACGGCAATTATTATACAGTCAGCATCCACAGAAAAATTTCAAGGTTCTGCACCACATGAGCTATCAGTTATCAGAACAGATACTACTCAGTCCACTTGCTCACTGGTATATTAAGACATGGCAAGCCTTTCGTCATTAAACTATTCAAAAGCTACACAGAATTAACATACAATGCAAAGGAACAGAAGGTACTGATTTAACTGGTATTCCTAAAAGGAATACAGGTTTTCCCCAGGTTTCACAGACCTTTATCTTTGCCAGCCCCCTACAGACTCATCAGGCAAGGAAGAAGGGAGAGGAATTTGTTACTACCAGTGATTTGGGCAATACAGTTCAGTTACACTTTTTCCACATAGATTTACTATTGCTGATCTAGCTGAGCATGCTCAATTACAATGAATTCTCCATGTTCTCAGGCTAAGCAATAACAGCATAGACAACCTTTATGAAAACATTTTACTCAAATTTCAGTATTTGAATTTCAGAGCAGGAAAGCTCATCCCCTAAAAATCACATCAACTTTGCTTTTATACATGAAGACACCCTGAAGAGTAGCAATCATACCTTCCTCCTGCTGCGTCGTCTTGTGGCTGGGCCCCAGCAGTGTTCCTCTGTGAACGTCGCAGTGACCCCCCTGGATTGTTATTAGGCCGGTTGGACATTGGCACCTCTCTCCTGAAGGGACATACCCTTTCTAGACACTATCATTCACTGCAAGACAAGAGAAAAAGAGAGACTCATAACACCTGTGACGTGAAGACTCGCAGTCATGCCTCAAGAAGCAAAACGTAAAATGCTATTGTTCAAGTAAAAGCTTGAACAAGTAAAAGAATTTCAATTTATTTAAAATACAAACAGGACAAGATTCTTCTGGAAAGCATTTACACCTTTTACGCAGAGCAACCAGTTTCCAGCATGTATATTTAAACACAGGACACAGTCTGCTAAAAAAGCAGCACTTCAATTAATGCTATTCAAGAGAACTTGTATTTATTAACGTAAAGGAAAAACCTCACTAACTAGTCAAACCTCAATGCCTTGTAGAGATCTAACAGTAACTAAGAATTTTAACTCACTGCAGATGACAGTGCTAGTTTGAAGACTAGGCAGCAGTATCCACAAGCTAACAGAAGTTACTGCTTCCTTCTCAGATTTATCAAAGTCCATCTCTACAGAAACATATACCGTAATTTAAAAAAAAAAAAAAAAAAAAAAGACCCAGCTTCAAACAAATTCTTGTTCATAAGAACATAGCTCATGAGAAAAAACATTTTAGAAAAAGAGTTAGTGAAAGTGCATAGTCACTTAAAAACAATGCCACAATGCCAACTGCTCTTCAGGAATAGAGGTATTTCACGATTGTGTCACGTAAGTCCTCAGTCAAGAGGGGATGTTGTACACTTTGCTAAATCAGAAATTCTAAACAAAACACACAGGAACAAGACCATAAGCAGCAAATCCAGTTCCACTGTTTTTAAGATCATGTGGAACCTGGTGTAAAAAAAAAAATAAAAATAAAAAAATAAAAAAAAAAAAAAACAAAAACAAAAAGAACACCACTACCTTCACAAGTATAGAAAGCCACAAGAAGGAAAACAAGGAAAACAACCCAGATTTAAGAACACAACAGTCTACTTGCTAATTCTGTATCTGTAATATCTATAAGCACAGTAAGTCTGACAGCAGGAGTAAAGATCACTTCATCTGCAGGTAAGTATGGCTCAGCTCCAATTCTACTGGCTCCAGTAAAGTAAGTGTGAAGATCTGCCACTACCACTATAGGCAGGCAAGTACTGTCTGCCATTTCTATTCCTCCGAAAGCATTTGTGAAATTGAACAAAAGCTAGCAGAAAGACAGAATCCTAAGATTAATTCTACTGCAAGTTGTAAGAAACCCAGAGGACCTAGCCGAAGTCAATCACAGCACTGCCAAATACCATTCTGCATTCTCTTTATTTCTTTATATTCAAAGAACAAATGAAAAGACGTCTCTGTGCAAACACCCACAAGGAGACAGGTGTTATGAAGTCATTTTCAGGAAGGAGGAAGCAGCATCATCAGCAGAGAGGTCAGCCGAGGGTTAAATAAGGTGCTTATGCTAACTTGTCAGTCACATTTAAAATAGTTGTCATAATTCTCATACCAACTGCAAGAATGCACATTCCCCACAAATTCATTGTGCAAGGAATAATGCTTACTCCAGCACTGCTCCTGCACCAGCCACACGCTTTCCCCTCTAGGGTCAGTACACAGGCTTTTCCACATAACACCAGAAGATGCTGAAGTAATCCCAGCACCTGGAGCCCTGACACCATCCAGAGAAGCCCTAATGCAGCATCCTTCTGCCTGAACAGCCCATGCTTCAGACACAGGCAGCACACAGTCACACCCAAGGTATTTTCAGCTGTGTCAGATAACGATGTGGCAGCTGTTTTGTCCTGTAAGGCATCTTTCAAATCAAGATACATCCTGAGTCACACATATATTGAAATCTCTCAAGTTAACTGAGTTTCCTAATGTGTAGCATGCTACCACAACTCCCAGATCACCTATAAATATGATGCAGCTTCTTGACTTTGCTGTGACCTTTGACATCAAGCCATTACTTTCCATCCCACTGAAAGTATACAAGGCCACAGAGCATCACGTGCCCTGCCAACTAGCTCCACAGGAAGAGTGATGCTCTCAGTAGGTCACAACCGAGTTCCACATACTAGAAGAACTGGAATAGAGCTCAGAAGTTCCCAAACCTGAAGTGTTCTCAGGTTGGAGAAGCGAAGCTATCTGTAAGCACTTAGCTTTATCCTCTCCATCCTTAGATGCTTAAACTCAAAGGAGATACACAATGCAGTGCATCAGCTGAACGCACACATGCAGCCCTGTCATATTAAGACATTTCCTCAGCTACATTAAGCACCCACATCCCATACTAGAGTTACAACTGTACATCAGGTCTTCTTTAGTTGATAACCTTTTTGACATGAAAATTTTAAACTCAGGTCCTCTGCTAGTATAATGTTTACATTAACTAACATGGCTTTTTTTACTGAATCACAACTCAGTGTTCTCAGATAGAATGATGCAAAAGCACTGACCTGCAGACGCTTTTGTTATAAGCACCCACTTTAGACTGAGGATGAACTCAGCAAAACAGTGTTTCAAACCAATTCATAATGTATCCCCTGAAGACACCTAAAAGCACTGATACCTAATCATCAGCTTGCATAATATTCTTCTGGTGTAATAAACACATCCTTATTACAGCTACCTGTTGTCTTGTTTATAGTAATATAAAGAAAAGGTACACAGAAATTAATTTTACTAACATAACTCTTACGAATGTTATAGCTCACATTACTGGCAAGGTTCCAAAAGAACAGAAGATACAAAAGGTACCTGTCAGCTTACAGTGGAAGCCTTTGCATTTACCTTTTTTTAATCCTAAAAGTCAGGGGAAGGACAAATACAGAACAAGCCTCTATTTGAGTATTATTCAGCACCCAAAAGTACCTGCTGAAGGATGCTGGACAGTGATTTCAGCTACTAGAAGGAAAAGAGAATGAGTAAACCAAAGCACTCCAACAGGCTCTACAGCCACTAACAACATGACACAGCAAACTGGTAACAAAACCTATAAAAAGCAAACAGGTCTTTCCATGAGAAGAGGGCTCCCCTAATCTACTTGGATCATCTTCAGTGCTGGTTTATGAAATTCTTTTCAAGAGTCTTAGTGGCATAACAATTTTTCAGGTTCTTGCACTCCAGCTTATCACAGAATCCTTAGAGTTGGAAGGGATCTCTGAAGGCCATCTAGTCCAACTCCCCTGTACTGAACAGGGACCTCTGTCTCTCCTGTACTAAGGCCTCCACATCTGGACACAGTGTTCCAGGTGAGGCCTTACCAGCACAAAGTAGAGGGGCAGGATCACATCCTTGACCTGCTGGCCACACTATTTTTGACGCATCCCAGGATATAGTTGGCTTTCTGGGCTGCATGAGCACATTACTGGCTCATGTCCAGCTTACCATTCACCAGTACCCCCATGTCTCTTTTAGCAGGGCTGCACTCAATCCTTTCATTCCTCAGTTTGTATTGGTGATGAAGGTTGTTTCAATCTAGTTGCAAGACCTTGCAACCTGGATTTGTTGAATCTCATGAGGTTCTTCTGGGCCCACTGCTCAAGCCTTTCTAGGTCCCTAGGTATCCCTCTGGTCTGTAGACTGCACCCCACAGCTTGCTGTCATCAGCAAGCTTGCTGAGGGTACATTCTACCCCACTGCCAATGTCACTGATGAAGATATTAAAGAGTATCAGCACCAGCACTAACCCCTGGGAACACCACTCATCACCAATCTCCATCCTGACACTGAGCCACTGATCATCACCCTCTGGACTCACTCCTGCAGTTCTTTGTCCATCAAACAGTCTACTCAAATCCATCTCTTTCCAATTTGGAGAGAAGGGTGTTGTGGGGTACTGTGTCAAAGGCCTTACTGAAGCAGAGAAAGATGATGTCAGTGGCTCTTCCCTTGTCAATTGATGCAGTGACACCATTATACAAGGCCACCAGGCTGGTCAAACAGGATATGCCCTTGGTAAAGCCACGTTAGTTCTCCTGTATCACCTCACTGCCTTCCACGAGCCTTAGCTTCCAGGACGATCTGTCCCATGGTGTTCCCTGACACCGAGGCAAGACTGACCATTTGGTAGTTCCCAGGATCATCCTTTTTAACCTTTTTAGAAATGGGTACAGTGTTACCTTTTTCGCAGTCACCTGGGATTTCACCTTGCCTACAACTTTTCAAATACCATCAAGAGTGAGTTGGCAAATACACCAGCCAATCCCTTTAGGACTCCAGGATGCAGAAGGAATATTTAAGAGGTATGTGAAGCACCTCTGCCTACAGTGCACCATCATAATGCCATTTACCAGCCTGGCATAGAGCTTTAGTGAGCATACCACCTCCTTTGCACTTCGGTCCAAGAACAGGTGCTTCTTCAATGCTGCAGCAGCAAGCAATAGTGCCAAAGCATAGTGCTCTGAAACCAGTATTAAACAGAAGAAAGAAAAAAAAAAAGGGGGAGGGAAGGAGGAGAGAAAGACATGAGGATGTTTATACTTAGTAAGTTCTGGTTATTTTCTTCCAGAAAGTTATAGTCTTGACAGCCAGAACCCAGAATTCAGCATACTTATAAGAATTCTACAATTGCAGATTCATATTCCCCCACATCAGTGTAGGCAGTTTACTTTTAGAGTTGAAAGTAATCACTACTAAACTGAAGAACTTCCTGTACATGGTCAATAACTGCTGAATCTTAGATCATTTTAAACTGACCTCAAAGATGCACCTCATTTTTTTGCTCACTGGGCAGGTTCTCCTCCTATACCTGCAAACACAATCTCCTCTTTGTCTTGCAAGCAAGCACTCATACAATTACCCCCACCACTTTACTAGTTGACTCAAATTTATTAAGTAGCATTTTTTATTCCAGTTAGTTGATTTAAATCAAATCCCATACAGCTCATTTTCACACAGTATTCTTCCTCAGTACATTCCAAATTCAACAGTAATAACCTCTGTCCAGTTCTTTTTCTATTGCAGTCCAGACAGATAATAGCCTGCACATCAAATATCCATGCAGGCAGAAGCTCTTATCCCCAGGCAGACTTTTACCTTTCTTGCTTGTACAAATAGTTCATGGAATGACTGAGGGAGTGAGTAGAGTAACAATATTGAAGACTTCCTAGAAAAAAAAATATTTCCTATGACCGCTTTTTTCAAATTCTCATCACCCTCCCCTTCTGCCTGACAAGTATCCATACTCAAGAGAAAAAAAAAAAAAGAAAAAAAAAAAAGACAGTCCCGTAAGATACAGTAAGGATGTTGAATTTCAGTGTCATTCATACAAAGACTCACTCAGTTGTATGAAAGTACTGGGCCTTAAGGAATGCCAAGCCTTTCTTCCTCCAACACAGAAATAAGCAATCTACCACCCAGTTTCTTCTTTCTTTTCACTGCTATCTTCTCTCTGTGGAAAAGCCACAAGCTGATGACATTATTTAACAGTGGTAGGGCATGCTATAGTTCACCTGCTGCACTGCATCTATTGATTTTGTCACATTAACTTCTTTGACACAGGAACCAAATAGATTTACACCAAATCACATACTGGGTTGGATAATGTTATTTTTTGGATTCACCCCCTGAAGTCGGGGGGGAAGAAAAAAAAAAAAAAAAAAGCAAAGAGGCAAAAGCCCAGAAACACTGACTAAAGTGAATTCAGTACAGAGACAAACTGCCACAGCAAAGAAGATTAGCCAACATGTTGGTACTGAAACACTTCTTCAGTCAGAAAAGGAAGACAAAAACCAAGTTTGTTCTTGAAAAGAACATCCAGAAGGTGTCATTTCTATACTTGCTCCAGCACAGAACTTCTGTAAACTTAAAGCTGTACGGCTTTGTCAGTTCCTTTAGAGAAGGTTATTAAAATATTAATGAGAGCAGAAGCAGAATTTAACAGCAAACTTTGTTCAGACCTGATGCCTTTTTACTACAGGGTTCAATTGCAGCACAAGTATCAAGTTAGAATCACAGAAAGCTCTGGCTGGAAGAAACCTCTGCAGATGACCTGGTCCAGCCTCCTGCTGAAGGCAGGGCCTTCGGTCGTGTCAGAGTTCTCCAATTCTGCTGACATGCAACAACTCCTAAACCAAAATACACTGCAAGAGCAGAAAGGCAAAACATGAATCATAAGTGATCCCCTGATGAGGAAAGATGACATCACCAGTTAAATACCAAAACACCATGCCAGGTGTGTAAGGACATGCAAGGGAGAGACACCAACTACCAGAAAAAGTTTCAGCAAAAGCATTTGATAAAAAGCCATGCAAGAGATATCATTCTAGTGACCTGAGACCTCAGACATGCCCAGATGTACAGTTGTGCAAGGACACATACTGCACCTGTCCAAGATACAACCTTGGTGAGAAAACAACTCTGGCCCTATTTCTCACTGCAATCACAAAGCACCAAGAAAGCACTCCCCCCACTGCAGCTCCTGAAAACTGAGATGCAGTAACATGAGCCAACTTGAGAAGGAAAGCAAAGACATATGCACATGAACTAAAATATCAAAAGACGACAATGAAGACAGACTCGTGACCAGCTCAATAACCATTTTTGCGCTCACTAGCTTCAGACAATGTACAAGCTATAAACTAGAGACAGATTCTTTCAAATTGCTGACAAAAAAAAATTTGCTTCCTAGAGTTACTTGCAATTGAACAGTTCCTGGTAATTCAGTTGCTCTGCAATTGTTAAAGTAGAAGCATTTCTCAATCAGTTGAGAAACATAGCAATAGTTACAGATACTGCAGAAAACTTCTCCAGCACCAGTAAGTACACTCAAGCTATGAACTGTCCACATAAGTCAGTCAAGCATGCAGAGTTACTCACTGATCTACTGACTTCACAACACAGCTGGCCATTAAGAGATTACGATGTCTTTTGGCTCTTGATACATTAAGCAGCCAGCTCTTCCCTGCAGTGGGATCCAAAAGCTCAAACTCTGCTACCCATTCCAGCAGTACACAAAGCCATGTCAGCAAGTCACTGGAAGCCTGAAAGGATGTAGCCACCAGATTAAGTTTCTCTGTACCAAATCTACACATACATGTATTCAATAAAAAACGGAGATTGGGAAGATAAAATCTTAGCACAAGAGGAAGGGAGAGAAGCTAAAAATATCTTCATTCATGATCTCACAGTTCAGAATAAGGGAAACTATACAACTAATTGGCAGCTGGAAAATTCAGTACATCAATACGAAGATTAAAAAACTCCCAGAGCAGAAAAGAGCCCTGAAAATGTCTCTGAAAAAGATGCACAGCACTGTTTACAAGAAGAATGCCCCAGCTGTTATGCTGGACCATTCGATGATCTCTGGAGGTCCCTTCCAACCCCTACAATTCTGTGATTCTGTGATGTCATCCCAACAGGTTACATACACACACAAATGTCCCAAGTCAGCAAAGTAATATCCTTAACTGTCAACTTCCATTGGTGAAAAGACTGTAAGACAGCTTAGCACAACATACTGAAGCTTGAAAAGTATAGTCTAGAGAAGTCAGACATTAAGTACTGTTTCGGGCAAACTCACAACGGCAGACAGTATCACACAACCTGCAGCTGCTAAGAACAGTATGGTGACGGTACAAAAATGTTCCAAGCTGCAGCAGAGCATTATCCCTACTCCTAGCAGGTCAGCTGAACTTAAAGCCTCAGACTGCACAGCCCTTCTGCTGAGTAAAAGCAAACAAGGTTTTAAGTTTCCTTCAAACTATTAAAGATTATGGAGACCTAAACAATCACCAGGTTAGAAAGAAAACAGTGGATTGGTTTAAAGCACAACTGAAACATTAGCCGGTCCCCTGGGTCCAAACTGAAATACCAAACATGAAGCTGATCAGAGTGATAGAAGAGCATTTCTCCTACTGACAGCTTGATAACCAGTCAACAAGACAAAATAACTAAAGAGCCAAGAGAAACATATCAGTAGAAGGGATGGCCACAAATGAAAAAAACCACCAAAAACAGGGCAGCAGAACATTCCTATTCATTTGAAGAGCAAAAAGGAACCAAAACCCACTATCATGTTCTATTCTGTACAAGCAAATGTAGAGTACAAGGTGGGCTCAGTTGTCTTAGGAATCCATTCCTTCACGAAAATGCTGGGGGGAAAAAAAAACCACAGTATTTAAGTGCACTGAGAAATTAAATTGGTACTAAATCTTGACTGTGTTCAAGAGCTGGTTAAGAGGTTACATAACATCAGGGTTGTAAAAGCTTTCATTTCCTATAGCCCCCTCTTCTGCACCAGAAGCTGTGGAGACAAAATGAAGGAGCTGTATGGAACAAACAGGATGCTGTTTTAAGGGGATTCCTCTTCAGTTCTATCACTTTGCTGCTCTCTATCTTATGATAGAGGAGGATAGAAAGCATACAAGTTGTTTCACTCTTCTTTGTACTACAATTTGGTTCTGAAGACCATACTGGCATCATCCCAATCCTAGACCCTCATCCATAAGAGAAGTTACAAAAAGTAAAGAATAAAATAGAACATTCTTATGTTGCACAAACACGTATTCTTCATTGTTATTTAATATTCTGCATCTTTCTAAACTAGAAATCCTGTCAAGAGCAATTGTTCCTCCTTTTTCTAAGAACATCAGCAAGAGAGCTGACAATCAAAACCATTCTCCAGTTTATTTACAAAGCCAGAGCATAACTTCGCTCAAATTAAGCTCGCTTTCTTTCTAACAAGCAGAACAGCTTGTTACCCTCCCATGTCACCCTCCTGGCATGTCAAAACTAGTTCAATGCAAGTTTTTCCCATCACTGTATTATTTAACTTGAATTCGTTAACAAAGCAAGGGAACGCTCTCAGCAGCAGAATGCCACGTAAATGTTTTTATGTTTACAACACCTGTAGCTTCTGCTTTCAGTGTCTTGCTTTTGCTTTTTCGTTTTGATTTTAAAACCAATTAAACACTAAATTCTCTTGCGTACTTCAGTCAATTCAGCAGCAATTCATTTTGTTTCTGCTCACAACTATGAAGGCTATCAAAAGCCTGGGGACCTAGCAGCTAGTGTGTTCAGTAGAGTACAGTCTAGACAGCTGTGAGTCAATCAACAAAAGCTCAACTCCAGAAGTCCAGAGATATTTAAGCCACCTCATCATAAGCAAGGAATCTGCACTTCCAAAGTTTCTTCTGTCCACCTACATCAGATCAAAATCTCCCTGCCAACTGAGCTGATACAGCAAGAGCTTAACTCCACCCTTTACAGGAACTCTGAAACTGACTCTTACCTGTCAACAAGCTACTGAACAGAGAATTTTGTGCTATTCGAGTCCCAGTACACAATTCTGCTACCTGGTGCTTACACAAGAGTTGTTTCAGCTTGTTAGCAGTCACTGGAGTACAACTTTTTAAATAAATTGAACAGAAGCAGCAGTTCTTCACAAAATACAGATCTGTGAAATCACCAAGATGAGGACAAACTAGCAGCAGGTGGTCAAGTAAGACCAAGCAGACAGGCATGGCAAAGTAACAGCATAGGGCTTCCGTCAGTGAAGAGCCCCAAATTGAGATACAGGCAACAGCATCACATGACAGACTGATACAGTACACAGCTACGTTCTAGCTGCAGAGCCTGCTACACAATACATGCTCCAAGTTGTGGCATGGCAAGTTGCTCGAGCCCTGCCAAGCTCCTAATCAACTTCCGTCATGCAATCTTAAGTTCTAAGAGAGCTAGTGAACCCAGCTGCTAGTAAAACATGGCTTGGCCATCCAAAGATCAAATCAGTATACAGTGATGTCAGTCATCTTCTGGGTAACTAAAGGAGAAGAGGAAACAGAGAAGAACTATTAGCTATATGAGTGAAAAAACTCAGGGACTGGATCTTACAGAAGTTACCGCAAGAAGAAAAAAATACCAAAGGAGTTGGCCTGTACACACAGATTAGAAGAGTGCCACAGATGAAACCAAAATTACATGTCTAACTAAGGGCATTACGCTGATCAACCTTGAAAAGAAGGTAAAGAGGGAGGAGATCGGGTCTTCAGTTGGTAATATTCACCTTCAGCTGGAAGTGCCCAAGAGTTGAGAAGCCTGTTCAATCATACAGGTGTTAAAAAAAGATGAAAGCTGGAAGAAATCTACATCCTCAATGGGAGGGGGCAATAGTTGCCTCTTACCTATAGATAAAATGGAGGTCAAGCTTTTGCATTTTCAAGATAACAATTAGAAAATTTTTAGACAAATTAGGAAACTTTGGGGAGCTTTTTCATTGTTTTGTGGTATGCTGCCTTTTTGTTGTTGTTGTTGTTTTTAAATCATTAATATTTAGTACCTGATGTGTGTTGAGGCTTCCTTCCCAGTGCCATCTCAAGCAGGCCACACCCTCCTCCAAAGCTTCTCTCACCCAAATGCTACACAAAGAAGTCGTGAGCCTGCTACATAGCAAGATTCCTATACAATACATAAATATACACCATTAAGACATTCACCTTGTATCAAACCATGGATCAGAGTACATAATGTATGTACAGAGAAAAAGAAAAGAAGCTGTGTTTAAAGCTGAACAAATGGAAGTCACACCCAGAGCAACACCTGTTAGACACTGAGGATTAAACTGCCTTTAAGCTGATCCTATCAATGATAGGATCAGGAGTTTACCATGCTCAGAGCTATTCTTTCACATAACTACACAAAAGAACATACAACATTAGCTTATACCATTGCACTTCAAAAGGTCATGGGAAAAAAAAAAAATTGTCAAGAGCCTGAATACTGAGCTTTATACAAGAAAAAACTTCACAGCATGCATACTGATGAGACTGCTTACCCTGCTATAAACACACTTCATCATTACTAACAAATAAAATGAGAAACAAGGCATTGTACATGGAGGCTGGAGCATGGGAAAAAAAATCATACACACGCACAGAGACTGAACACAAAGAGTTAAGATATTAAACCTGAGCAAGTCTTAACATTAGAACCTGATTTTTAGCAGGATGCCAATCTTAGTTTTATGCTCAACAAGAACCTACCATACTTTTCCCCCTAAAATACAAATAAAAGCAAGACAAATTCCTCCCCTTCCTTCCCACATGATTAGCACCAGCCCCTTTTTCTGCTTCTTACCCCTACACCTGCAGACTACCACATATTTTCCTCACCCAAGCAACATCCTTAACTCCACAGCTATATGTTACAGTCCACTAGATTACCATCTTTATGGAAAACAAGGTGTGTTTATTCAGTTTTAACTTGGCCAGGTTTACCCACGCCTGAATTCCTTACTGATGGTCAGAGTAGGAAGAAAGTTTCCTTATTGGCCTGGCAAGGAGACAACCTACAACATGCCACCTCAACCTGTTCAACGTTTTTTAGTTACCCTCCAGCTCTCCAGTGTACTGAGAAGATTCACAGATCACACAGATCAAAAGAACAGTTTTCCACAGGTGTGAGATACTTACAAAAGAATAAGCAGGGCTCTAAACCTTCTAGAGTTTGGGCTTGTTGTAATATCTGGATATTACAACAGCTGATTTGATAAGCCTCTACTCATGCAATCTGTCTGTGATTGCCTCCTACATGGGCAACCTTTTAAGCATTAATGTAGGAAAGTGAAGCGACAACATACAATTACCTCCAAAAACAGGTACCTTATCCAGAGCAGACCATAACCAGAGCTGGAAGCAAAGAGGAAAGGAAGACAAGGCTTCTTTTAAATATTTTGTGTGCACAATGACTAAAGGTTTTTCTCCAAAGCCTGCATCTGTCTAGCCAGTCTCCTTGAAATATTTCTGAAAACAGGAAAAAAGCTCATACTGTTAATGTGGCACTGAAATAAAATGCAAAATTCACCAACTCTTAAACAAAACCAACCATTTTTGCACGTTTGCTCTTTCTTAAAAAGCCCACAAGACAGCCATACAGACTTAGAACTATCCTGCACATCCCTTTCCCCTCGCTATTTATTTTAGGCTGAATAATAAAAATGCACTAGTAGGGCAGACTGGAGGCAAACAAAAGAAGAGGACTGCTTGTTCACAATGCAAGATAGAACACCTCTTTATAACAGTTGAGTAATAAACAAACACAGGCAACGACTGACTTCAGGGAAGGATTAAAGAACAAAGCAGACAGGCTTGTGAAGGAAAAAAAAAATACCTGTAGGCCAAGATCTGAGAACAGTTTCTTCCTTCCCTCTGCTCAGCATCTCACCATACTAAATGCAAAATTTAGTTATTTCCTAAAGGCTGCAGCCTCTCCTTGATCCTACATCTGTTTTGCTAATGAAAGATAGTCAGTTATGCACATCCACATCCCACATGAGATTAGTGAGCAACGAAGTGTTCTACCCATCATGCCATCTCTACTGCCACTGTTTCCCCAGTTCACACCTTTGAAGTAGTTAGTCGCAGTATCTCCAACACCCATTTGTTACCAGAGATGCTGAGTTGAACTTTGTGTCTTCCTTCTAAGCTTCCTATACTTTATTGGTACCTCTCCTTTGCATTTAACAGCTTCTCCTGTAGAAAGTACACAGATACTGTGTACTGCACTTGGAAACAGTCTAACCTGTCCATGAACTACTCCATACAGGTTCAGTAGCTTGTAAACAGTGCTTATTGAAATAGCACTGTTTATTAATGGTTTAATCATAAATGTCTACTTTAACTTGCTAGAAAGACAACTCCATAAAACAGCCTGTTGTTGTAGCTTCAAATATCAAGGTCGGCTTACGCCATTACAATATATATTTATTCCATTTCATGACAGAGTCTGAGCATCTCAAGGAAGGGAGTGGCCTTTGTTTTATAGGCTTGGTTTTGTTGTTGTTTTTTTATATATATGGTTTTTTGTTTGTTTTTTTTTTTGTTTTT
>NW_024884744.1:13700686-13778189 GCF_019232065.1 Centrocercus urophasianus | reverse complement strand
TTAAAAGGAACACTTTTCACCTTAAAAGGAATTATTTTATAATTAAAACGACATACAACAGACATTTTGAGCCAAAAACAGCACTATCCTCCCCCTCCTTTTATTTTTTCTAAGCTATCTTTTTTAACACTAAACAGTGATAACACTATTTGCACTCAAACAATACTCTTCACACAAGACAACTTACCATTAAAATTACAGTACAGGAGATGGAGAGAAAACACAAACTAGTCAGCCATTACAGCTATCTGTTGACGCTTTAGTTTTTCAGCTTAATACCACTTTGTCCTCCAAAGAATCCCACAGTACTGGTGGTAGTTAAAAGCTCAACGAGGTTTCTCAAGAATCATCTTAGGGAACGTGGTCACCAAAGCGAACTAGAAACAGAAATTGGTTCCTCTTATCCAAAAATCCGAGTGAAGGCCTTGTGTACTTGCCAGAAGATGCTCCAGCAGCCACATACATTTATCTAAAGCTGTCACCTTCGGGTATATCATTACTTCAAGCTCCTCCTCTCACACAAACACCTCAGAAGCTACAGAGATAGACTACGATTACTGGTTTTACCCTAGCAGTGACACAGAGCTTGCTCATGTTACAGCTGAGTATACCCAACTTTGGGAATTGAGTCAAAACAAATGATTCCACCCGTACAAGTTTATACCAACAATGTAAAAGAACAGACACAGAACTTATCACAGGGTCACTGATAAAACTTTGAGAATTCTGCTGTAACAACGTGAAATTAGATCAACTTCTCCCACCACAAACATTGTTCCAGTCTACAGAAGCAGAAAGGACAATGCAGTTTAGTTCATACCCAGTCACAGAGGAATATGCTAAACTTCTTCCCATCTCAGAGGTGGTCCACCAACCCTCCAACTCTTCAGTGACAGGGCAAGCTCACCACCCAGTGCAAATCTACTTGGATGCCATAACCTGAAATACAAGTAGCAACTAGCAACCTTGATTTTGGATGCACCTTGACTTTCTTTACTTAGGTATTTACATCACTTTATTCTACTATAGGTTGAGCTTCTGCTTTCAGCTGCTACAGGTACAGATTCGCACCTGTCACTTTCTGCTTTTAATATCAACGGATGTTGTTTTTCTTTGGTCAATTCTTTAGAGTTTTTTTTGTTGCTGCTGCTTTGTTTTCAAAACAGGTTAGATTATGTGTAATGATAGAGGCTTACAAGCAGCAGCTCAGCTATGTTTCACACAGGCTACCTGAGATTCAGGGGAAATACAATAGCTTGCATCTTTTCTACTTGTCACAATAAGTCATTTCAGAGCAGCGCTCATGAGACTGAGCACAGAACTCTCAGTCCTTGAATTTCTCACCTGAACTATTACAAGCTTATGCACACTGGGTTAACGTCTTCTGAACATCTTCCTTAAGGGAAGTGTGGAGATCCCTGGATGAGCAACAGGCTTTAATGACAGTTAGAATATTTATGACAAAACAGCTGGAGTCACTGACATATCAACCAAACACTTAAACATACTACACCATTTTGTTGTTCTCTTCCTCTTAGCTGCCAACAGGGTATTTTAGGCTAAAAATAAGGCATTTAAAGAACCCTGAAGCAAAAATGATCCAGAAACACAATAAGGTAAAAAACAACAACAACAAAAATACACTCTTCAAAGAGATCCCAGTACTGTTAATGGTATTTCTAGGAATAATCACTTTTGTGAGAAACTAATATTTAAGGCTTTCAAATATACCTTCCATAACATTACTGCAATGAGATTTTATTTGTTTACTCTAGGAGTGCAGGTAGAAAGATATTCTCACTGAATTAGAGTTCGGCACGTACTCCCGGATGAGGACTATTAGACCACAGCTTTCCACTCCTTCCAGCTTCAAAGCTGTCTCTTACTGCAAGCAGACTACAGAAAGAAAGAAAAGCTGTTTAATATATTGTAGTTCCTTGAGGCACAGGTAAATTAGAGATACTTACATGCTGCTACTGTGGTTGAAGGACAAATTTTGAAAAGAAAAAAAAGAAAAGGTTGGAAAGAACATTTTCTGGAAGTTAAGCCCACTTACACATATTGAATACTTGAAGGCAGACAATCTTAAATTTGTGATGCAATTAAGTCTTGAAAAACTAATTGAGTAATGACAGAACATCAGCAAATGCCAGAACGGAAAGTTCTCTGAACAGAGAGATCAGAGCACTTACTATCACTTTCAGACTTAAGGAGAGGTCATGCACTATTTTTTTCTTGAATGTAAAACTACTTAAAACAGCCAATTACCATTAAATAGGATCCAAATGGAAAATGCCAGCATCTAAGTTCACCAGAAGGTATTTGTGAGCAGACCACTACCTGTAGAAGGTAAGGGTGAAATAAGATACAAACTGTCTAATTGTTACAATCTCCACTTGTTTCAACACAGCTACTCAAGTGATACATTTATCTAAACCCCAGCTGTTTCCTTCAACCCTTTTATTTTCCCCCAAACAATCAAAACTAGCAAATTGCTGCCTTCTACTCCCACCCTTCCTGAACAATACTCACGTCAAAAGTAATGAACAGCAAACAACTCTGAGACATCTGCAAAGCAGTGAAGAGCAGTAATACCACACAGCTTCTATACACAAGTACTAAAACAGGAAGCCCTGCTACAGGCAAGAACCTCATCACTTAACTAAGCATCAGTGGTTACACATCACTGGCACTGTGAGTATCAGGGGACAGGCAGAGAGGAAAAAGCCCTTCAGTACATACAGCAACCAATAATTCTCCAGTACTCTGGCATAAAATATTTACCTAGAATCTCTATTCCGTCACAGTTGGCCTTGGTTAACAAGGATGAATTCGAGTTGAAGGAATAGGAAAATACTCTTACAGGACATGACTAATAAAGCCCAGATTATTTAGCCTGGCAACTTGAAGGCCATAAATGCTTTCTGTAAGGGCCAAGGGTAGGACACTGTGAGAAGAAAATTATTTAAAATGAGATTACAACACTGATAGTCAGCAGGCAAAACAAAATTGCAAGGGTGCCTTTCAAGATGTAAGTTGCAGAATTTAATTCAAGAGATGACACACTGAAACAATCTTCCAAGAGGACTGAAGAATTAACAAGCATGAAAACACTGCTAACACATGCACTTAACTGCTTTTTAGATGTTTGTGAGTTTTAAATACAAGTGATGTACAAACAGTACTGGCAGATTACACTTTGTTATTCCAAGTTTCTTACTAAGCTTATCCCTGGATGACAGTACTTCACTGTCCTCATATACAGCTTACAAACAACAACCTCTATTTTATTAGGCCAACCAAGAGACAGACGAGATGCTCACACTGCTCAGGACTAGGACATAAAGAGGTCACAAATGACACTGCAAAGAAGCCAAAAATGCTGTCTGCAGTTTTAAGTTTTCCTTGCCCTGTCCCATGGTTCTACCAATAACAAACAAAATAACAAAGTAAGGGAAAATAACCCACCCCAGCACATTGGGCTCAGGTGGGAGAAGGCAGAAGATAACTCTACTCAAAGCAAGTTACTGCAGCATAAGCAGTGGCTTCAAGGATTTAAAAATAAAAAACCCACAAACCATACACTACTCTTCAGCATGGAGTAAGTATGCAGAGGCTGTTTATTGAGCTCGATCCTTCTCTTGCTGTGTCACTCTGTGCCCATATGTTTCAGTTTGATATCTCCCAGATGCAGGGAGGGGTGGGGCAGGAATAGTGCCAGAAGTTGATACATTCAGGAAACCAAACCAACTACTCAATTTTTTGGCACAAGCTCGCTGTAGATCTAGCAGACGAAGACACGGGAGCTTCGTGACAGATTAACACAGATTTTTGCAGTTGAGTTATAACATTTAAGCAACATTTAAGACAACCAGTACTTCAGAACTGGTTACAGAACAAAGAGACAAAACATTAACGCAGCTCTGCTGTTCAACCAGCCTGCTCTCTAGTTTTGATTTGCCCAGCAGGCTTTCCAACGAGCCTGACGTGATTTTGTTGAAGGGTACCAACACACAATCTGTTAGGAAGAAACCACTTCTTAGCTGGAGGGGAATAGTTTTTAGATGACAAAAACTGTCAGACACACTAAACAATTCTGTGATGCAGAGCAACCCACTTGGTTTACTTTGATCAACTTTTTAAAATATTCTGACACCAAAAACAAAAGTAAAATCAACCGCATTAGCAGTGCATGCAAGATGTGACAGGGTTTCCAGCAATTTCAAGCAGTCATGTGACACTGAAAGAAAAACACAACAAGGAAGCTGATGCTACAGACAGAAGCAAGGCTGGTTTAGGGCAGACTACAAACAAGAGAAGGGAGCTGACAAAGCAGTTCTGGTGACACTAAAGGAAACCATCAGAATTTACGTGTAATAGCTCAATCATCTCAATATGATAGAAAACCAGACTTCGTCTGAACAAAACACTCAACGTCCTCAAAAGCAGATGATGCAACTACATTAAGGATCCAATCTTATTTACAGCTACAATCATAGTTTCAACAGCTTTTGCCTAAATCTACCCACAGAGGAAGAAGTCTGATTACCCAGGAACATACTTCAGACCACCTCTGGAAGCAATGAAGTATTGCAACTAACAGGTTATTTGTGTTGTATTTTGACAGTGACAGATTGAGCTTGCTGTGGTTGTTACTTGAGTGGAATCTCATAGGCATCTGCATTAATTTTAACTGTGCGCTCAGGAAGCAACTTATTACTGAAGTTGTATTTATCTCAGGTTTCCAAATACGTACTTCCCAGATTCAAGCTTACTTGCATCTGCATATAACACAGCTAAACCAGAATCTTCAGTGGCATTCTGTTCCAACTCCAGTTTGGTTTCAGCAACATTAAGAACCCCTATGCTATTTTGAGGGGGGAAAAAAAAAAAAAAAAAAAAAAAAAAACCACCAAGGATGAGAATTATTTACTTTGACCACAGTGCCCTACAGTGTAAACATGAATACATTCCTTCACATACAAAATTCTACAACATTCACCTTTCCCCCTCACAGTTAATCTGATGAGATCTAGTTTTTCATCCTGTCAAAGTAGTATTAGAACTCCCAGATTCAACCACGCAATGGTATTTCTCTAAACAGTGCCTCTTCTAGTTGCAGTCAAAGTGCAGATGAAAGTCTCCAGCAGGAGCCCAGTACAAAACGTGGCAGAGATCTACATATAGTCACAAGCCTGCAAATATTTGAGGTAAGCTAGAAATAGGGAGTATGCAGCAGCATGTTTCTACTTTAAAGCTGTCATACAAAAAAAAAAAAAACCTGAAGAAAGCATACTTGCCATTTTATTTTTGGCAAAAAATACATATATTTCATCTTCTGCCAAACTTTCTGTAACGTAATAAGGGAACAAAGCTAACATCTATAATCCTTAACCACAATCTTATGGTATAACACAGCTCTTCATTCTTACTACCACTGTTTTACTGTAGAAAGTTGACTATCTTCTGAACACCGCAGGCAGAATCCCAGCATAGTGAGATACAGCAACAAGCATTCTCATTTAAACTAACATGAACAACGCCATAGAATAGACTGCAGTGGACTTTTAAAGGGCTACTTTTAAGATTTGGAATCTTTGCAGAACGTCTGCTGAAGTTATATAGCTTCCATCACTTTCTTGTAGTTAAAATGGCATTTGCACCTCAAGCTTTTTAACTGAGCCTTCCAACCAACTTGTATCTTAACGTACACCAATGGAATTTGTGCCCATTTCATTACTTGAACTCACTTATTTTGACTACTGTTGCTGAAAGCTAGCCATGCAGCATCTTTTCAGGGGCTGGTCAACTCAGGCTTAGCCAGGCCACGACCCCTTCATGAAGGATCAGCTCTTCAAGCTGCTACGCTCAAAACAACCACAAAGATCAAAACAAGTAGAGTTTGCACCAGAAATCACAGTTCCCATTCAGCAACTTGGTTGCAACAGCATATCCTCAAAATAAAGAGGAGGAAAAAACTCACTCCTAAGGCTGTACACCAAATGTAAACTTGGAACTCTTTAGTCCTCTCTAAATGCATGGCCCCATTCCACCTGTGATCAGAAGGTTCAGTTACATGGCAGACACCTTCTTAAGGCCAGTGAGGAACACTGTACTGAGTAATCTAATTACATTAGAGATTTGACAACACTAGCATGAGAAAATATCTTCTAACCCACATCTTCCAGTAATATTTGTCCAAAAATAGACATCTACCACAGATTCATAATCTACACATGCATGGGCAGCTGTCCTCGCCAACTCAAAGAGTTTAAGTAAGCATTCACTATTCCAGTGCCAATAGCACTTAATGTAAGTCCCTTTCTATGTTGAGAGTGAGGGGGGAAAGAATAAAAGTTGTCTTTCTTTTTTGCGAGAGAGTGGAAGCTGACAATCACACATGCATTTGTGATTTAAGCTTTGCCATTTGTTTGGTCCACAACACTTACATTGCTCCTAAAAACAAATATATATATATACACACACACACACACACACACACACATATACATACATATATATGACATATATATATATATGATATATATATCAGTTCTCAAAAGATATTACATACACTTATTTTTTTAATTTCCACTTTTATTCACCAGTGCTTGGTTCTTCTACATTTCACTAATCTTGGACTAAGAGAGAAAAGAGCATGGCACAGAGATCTTTTCTTGTATCCAGAAAGGACAAAACAAGCCATAACAAGCTTACAGTGAAGCAGGCTAGACATGAAGAAAGAGCAAGAACAAAACAGCACATGATTTCTAAAAGCTAAGATGGTGAAAGACTAGTTACCTTGGAGCACGATTATGCACTAGACTACCCATGAAGGTTTAACCCAGGTCTATTTTTCTTAATGGGTTTACCTTTATAGACTATCCCTAAGGAACAATCAAAGTAAGAAATCTCCATTACAGTTACAGTTGTGCATTAACAATGAATGCTATTAACAACATTTCAAAAACACAGCAGCAGTCGGCCACAAATGTAGAGGAGCACAGGAATGCCTGCCTTCCAACTAGACAGCCTTCCTGAAGACTAACACCTCTGTCCCCAGATAATATCTGCATGCCAGAAAATAAACAACATTCTAGAACCCTCCATTCCACCTTCACCCAAGCCTAGCAAGTATTTGCCTTTCTTCACACTAAGTTCACTTCTTTTGATGTTACACACAAAGTAATGGTCATCAGTAACATGTCATTCTGAAGGAAGAATCAACAACAAAAAAAAAAAAAAAAAAAAAAAAAAAAAAAGCCTTCTTGTTCAACAGGTTCCAAGGACCTCAGCTTCCATTCTGAAATAGCAGACTGCTGCTCATAATTCTAGGTTCAGTGTCAGGAGATTACTCAGGCCATTCCTGAGGGTCACATCTTCCCTGTTCTATCACACATTATTTTAAAGCAGACACCATCACATAGCAGACCAATCCATTCAGAAAACACTGAGACATTTGATTGCCCTCCCATGACAAAGCACTGAATTACTACAACACAGAAACCTTCCAGTCCCCTCCTCACATCCATCTTTTTATGTGTTTGGTTTTTTCTTTCCTATCACTCAAGAAAATGTAGTGATTTTATCAGCTTGATGATCAATTAAAAGCTATCTAGACCAAAATAGTAGAAGTCAAGTGGGGAGCAGAACCAAACGACCTCCAGAGGTCATTTCTAAACTAATTTATTCTATTATTCATTACAAAAACAAAAAAAGGCTTTCTTTGATCAACTGAAGGCAGCTATGACAAAAAAAATCAGTTACTACATCTCACTTGCTCAGTACTGAAGTCCAGTATCAGGTCACCATGATGAACACTACTGAATCACACTCAACTTCCCCAGTTTTTCCTATATTGCAGTTTTCTCTTAAAAAGCAGACTGTCACTCTCAGACACAGCAGTTTTCTGCCATGTTAGTCCTGTATATGTTCATGAGTCAACTAAGATTGGCAACAGTCAGCACGTTACAAGACAAGCCTTGTTACAGGCAGAGTAGAATCGCTCGTGTGTGCTTGAACCCCAACTGCCAGACAGAATTAAAGGAGACTACAATTGTGTATTTCCACAGTTAGATTCAACCAACTTGCTGAGAACGATTTTATCACATGGCAGCATTAGGAGAACAATTGCAGCTCAGAACTAACCATCACAGTAAGTAACCATCCCCACTATTTCAAAGCATGCAGCAGAGAAGCTAGCTGACTTAAGTTGTTTTTCACAGTGACTGGCATCACATGCAGCTGGAAATTTTTGGTTCACAAAAGATTGTTGAATTCATATTTTACGTTAAATTATTTTGTCTGGTGCGACATTCTGAACCAAAAAGCTACATGCAAGTGTTTTGTGATAAATAGATGCTTGATAATCTTTAAGGAGCAAAACTTATTCAAGCAAATTGTAAAAACACAGGACAGCTAATGAAACTTTGTATTCCAGTTATCAGCTTCATATCATGAATCAAAACTTTACTATGAAAATGCTCTATAAGAAATTGGTCCATACACTGCCATAAGCTTGCTGCAATACTGCATATAAACTAAAATATCAAGAGCAAATTTACAGTAAACTGTACTGCTTCAGAAAAACATCCATTGGCCCAAAGGTAATTGCTTACCCTGCTACCAGAAAGTTCAGATGCATCACTGCCTTCACTGTCAGTACTGAACTGGGCAGTGACAGCTTGATTAAAAATTTCCAAAAAATTTGTCAGAGTCCACAAACTGCTTAATAGGGAGTGTTACTAATTTTGCAGGTGATGAACAGGACACACATCATCAGACCAGCCAATGGAAGATCCCAGAAACATTCCAGGTCCCAGTTTCTGACAAGACAGTACACGGCGTACAACTTTGGGACCTGATTATACACTGGTACAATAATTCCGCCTCGGTGTGACAGAAGACAGACCAGTGATGAGCAGTGTTCTATGTGCTACTTACTAATTCCCTAGTTAGAAAATGCAGCACAGCCTAAAGAAGTAACACAGATAGTTCTGACGTTCACTTACACTGCAAAGTACCAACATGCAGGTTAATCGAACAGTAACTTTCCTACTCAAACCTCAGCTTCACTGCTAAAAATGAAAGCGGTTTAGTCAGGTTGTCTCACCAAATGGTCTCAAAGTAAGTAATACTTATCAGTAATATAAAGACTTACAAAAACTCATCACGACTTTAACTATGAAATTAAAGTCAGCTCCATCAGGTTTCAAAAGAAAAAAAAAAAATGCTGTACTGGGAATGCAGGGTCCTTGTTACCCATAGCTGTACACCTCAAGCATCAGCACGATATTACAAAAGGTCTTCACTGCAATTCTTTTCTATAATGTATACATCCTGAGTTTGAAGACAATAGGTCAAAGCATAATATAGAAATAAAAGAAACTTCTGCATGGCTCCTTATCAAGGAGGAGTTTCAATCACTCATTTACTAAGATACAGGTTATTTCCCTGCTGGTTAACAGCCAGAACTTCTACAAGACATGAAAAGACTCCATTTTCATAAGCCTCTTACTCAACACATCAGCACTCCTACTAAAGTAGATCTGCTATATTAATAAGTAGTAATGCCACATCACAGATGACCTACAATTTTTCTACTAACAGCTAAAACCAGTTTCAAATCCTACCTATGGAGCCATCTGGAGCCTGGAGAACACAGACTACAAGTCAGTATCACAAGCTGAACACCAGATTTTACAGAAACACTAAGAGGGAAAAAAAATAACACCCACACTCAGACCACCTATATTTCTATCTCAAGAATAGGAGGCACTCAGCAACAAATGTTTCAGAAAAAAACTTCAATTTTTAAGACCAAACCTATAGAACTACACTATGTGCACAATTGAGCCACTCACAATAAGTTCCCTTACCACAAGCTGAAAACGTGAGCTTTTAAGAAGCACTAGAAGTGTTATTTACTCATCAGAATACTGCTTTTAAACATTTTAGTTGAGTGTGACACCTGTAAAAATTGAAATACTACAATTTTCATTAATATATTTAATCCCTATGAATATTTATCAGTTAGGGTATCAAAAAGCAGAGAGGTATTGTTATTTTTCAAGCACTGCTTTGATCTTCATCACACATTTGTATATGCATGTATTAAAATTTTCTAAAATACTTTGAAATCTCACAGATCTGTTTAAGCAGCAATTAAACACACACAGCCTGCATACAACCAGGAACAATCTTGGAGGTGGAGAGGGAAAGAGAGAACTGTAAAGAAGGCAGCAGATAAACAGAAGCAATCACAGCAAGGCCTGCTTGTTTTTGAAGCCTTCCAAAGGAACTATATCCAGTTACAGCAAAAAAAGCTTGTGAAATAAACTAAAACATAAGTCATTAAACACCTCCTCTTCCCTATTCTGAAGGATGTATGTCATACAGTGAGGTGGTAACTAATTAGCTCCTCTTCCTGACAGCTTTTAAAGCACCAGGAAGCTCAGTAAGCAGAACGCAGTGCAGAAACTGTGGAAGTTGCCCCATTCAAGGAAAGTTTTATACTGTGGGGTTAGAAAGCCCAGATCGGTGTTGTGACTGCAACAGGGTATGGAAATGGCCCGGTAGGAAAAAAAAGAAAAAAAAAAGAGAACGAGACAATGCAATCTTGTATAATCATCTGGAAATATATATATATGAAATATTTCTAACTAAAATTAATACTAGATTGCTACACATAACAAAACTACCCTCCAAACAAACTGCACAGGCTCTGAAAACGCTCCCGAGCCACACGCCAGAGTTACAGAATCAATGTAGGCCAGTACCAAGCACCCGTTTCTTCTCGTGTGTAAATGCGACACAATCAGGCCTCACAGGCAGGCCTTCCCAGCACAGGCAGGACCTTTGTTCCTTACGTCGATGTTTTTCCCCCGAAGCCCTCGACATAACTTTCCATTCTTCCCCCCGTTCTCTCCCGGCTCACGGCCCAGACTCTCGGGCCGCCCCCGCTCGGAGCCCCCCGGCGGACGAGGGCCGGCGCACCAGGAAGGGGGGCCGGGAACAATGCCGGGCCACGGCGCAGGAAAGCAGGCCCGCAGCGCGGCGGGCAGCGCCGGGACGGCACCGGGCAGCGCCGGGCGGGCGGGCCAGCAGCAGCCGCCGGAGCGACCTCCGAGCGCGATACGTTATGCAAGAGAACGGCGCGGCCGGGAACTCGTATCGCGACCGAAAGCGACAAAAAACAGCGGCTCCGGAGTGCTGGCTGCGAAAATAATCCGGCGGGCAGGGCCGCAGCTCGGCCCTACATCGCCTCCGTTGTCTCCCCACCTCCTTCCTCTTCCTTCCCCCAGAAAGGCTCTGAAATATGGACGACGGGCGATTATGGAGCATTTTTGCCAAGCCGGGCTGTGAGGTGGGGGGGGAGGGGGAGAGGAGTTGCTTTTTTTTATTTTTCCTCTAAGATATTTGATAGCGTCTACGGGAAAGGAAAAAAGAAAGAAAAAAATAAAGAAAGAAGGAAAGAAAAAGAAAAACAAAGAAAAACACGGGAAGAATCATCAGGGCAAAGGGGCCGACGGCAGCGGGGGAGGGAGAGGCGGAAGGGCACGGCGCGGTGTCAACACTGACGCTGCCCTTTTGTATCGGCAGCGGCACCGGGCCGGGCCCCCCCCCTCGGCCTCTCGCGGCCCTCAGCCCCCACCGCCACCCCGGGCTGCGCGCCCACCCCCCCACCCGGAGGCGAGGAACGGCGGCCCGGCCCCGCGGCCCGATGGCCGGCCCAATTGCCGCCCCACCGACCCCGCGGCCCCCGTACCCCGCACCCACCTCGGAGCCCAGCCGCCCCCGCGCACCCGAACAACGGCCCGGGCCGGAGCCCCGCAGAAGGGCGGCGCGGTTGGGCAGATACGGCGGGGCCCATAGAACGGGGGCCCGGGAACCGGGGACTCAGAACGCCAAGGAGCCCCAGAACACTGAGGCCCCGCGGCCCACCTCCCCCAGTGGCCCAGCGAGGAAGCGGAGGGGCCGCGGGTACCTAGTTTGTCCCGATGCGGCCTCCGCAAACGCTCCGTGCCTCCTCGCCGCCCGGCAGCAGCCGCCTCTCTTCCCTTCAATTATCAGCTGAAGCCGCAGCACCGAGCGGCATCCGCCTCCGCCGCCGAACCCCTTCCAGCGGCGCGGGGGGGAGCCCGGCGGACTACTTTCTCCCGGCGTCGAGGCCCCGCCGGGGCCCGCGCAGCCTCCGGCCCGACGGGCGGCCCCCGCCCGGGCTGCCGCCCCCCACGCGGCCCCCGCGGCGGCCGTGCGTGCGCCCGGTTCCCTGCGCTCGGTGGGTTCGGCGGCCGCAGCGCGGTATCCCTCCGCCGGGGTCGTCACCCCGGGGTCCGCGCCGGGACCTCCCCTCCGGCAGGGGGCGGGAGGGGCGAGAGAGGCCCGCGGGGCAGCGGCGCTCCGCGGGGGGCTCAAACGCTGGCCGGCCGCTGTGCCGGAGCCGCCTCTGCTCCTTTAAGAGGGGGCCGGGCCGGCGGTGACCCCGCGCGATGTCCGCCTCTTCCTGGTTGCTATAGTCACCGCCTTCCAGCGTCCCAAAATGGCGCCGTGCCGCCCGCGGAGGCGTCCGAGGGTGCGTCTCGGCCCTGAGAGAGGACCGCCGGCGGCCGCTGTCACCCGGCGCGAGGTGCGGGCCTGGCCGCTTGGATCGCGGCTTTGAATTCTCTCTCCTTTCCGTCTGAGGCGCCGGGGGGCCGTTCCCACCTGTTGCCGCTGCTGTGAGGGCCGCGTTGAGGGAAGGGGCGCGGGGCATCCCGAGGGAGGGAGCTGCCGCCTAAAGGAGGGCGGTGAGAGGCGGGGTGGGGGGCGCCGCTCATGCCCGAGGGTGTGTGTGTGGGGGGGGGCTGGGTGAGTGCTGGGGGGGAAAGTCCTGTGAGGGGTTGGCGCCTCGAGAACGTGTGCGAGCACGTGTGACTTGGTCATCTTGAAACTAAGTGGTGTTACAGAAAGGTATGGTAAACGATGGAAGTAAGCGGGCGAATCGCAAATCCTTAATTACGTCCCTGTATTTGTCCTAGGGAAAAGCAAGATGAGCTGCGCCTCAGGGTAGCTGGATTTGAGAAAGAAAATAGTCCAACAACTTGCACTAGGAGAATAAAGCTAAATTGTCTGTCGGGGGAATAAGAAGACTGAAAACAGCCAAATGGTTTTCTTCCGGAGATGAGGAAACTTGTCAGGTTTGCAATCGAGAAATTAAAGGGAGTGGGAGGTGGCAAACTGAATTAAGCTGCTAGTCCAAATAACCTGTGGTTTTGTTTTTTTTAATGTGCTCCTTCTCTTGGTTTCTCTCATGCCACGTTTTTTAAATTCACTAGAGCCTGTAGATGTTTCAGAAAGGTGGACAGCGGAGGAGCGTAATTTCAATCTCCCCCAAAATTTGTTTGAGGCAGAAGTTCCAGAGTAACTCCGGGGACTCTAAGTTCCAAAATGAAGAGTGGTTATGGTGCTGCACAACAGCTGAGAAATGTGTGATGTTTCATAGCTGAAGTCTTGTAATGGGCCTCCCCGATGGACCTTGTGGCAATCGTATCAGTGCTGTGATATTTACGGAGCATTCATTGAGTGCTCTGGGCTATTTAACATACACTTTTGCACTCAGCTAGTAATTTAAAGCTCCAGCCTTGCACACAGTTGCATGTACACTGAATTTTCTACTTTGATTAGTCCCATTCTTCAAAGTCAATGTTTTAGAAATGATGCGTTGTTTTTTTTAAGCAGAAAAAAAGTGTCCACAGCTCTATGGTGTATTTGTGTGAAGGCTTTTGTATTTTTGTGAGCACAGCCCTACTTTGAATTGGCTCTGTAAGCTTTACATGAGCAGTAAATTTGGCTCTTCGATAGCAAAGTTAGTAATTTGGGAATGGTTTATACAGCTTCAGAATGTGTAGACCAGTAGTCATGGGCAGGCATTCCAGGTACCAGCTGACTAACAACTCAAACTATCCTGGAACAAGAAATCCCTCTGCAAATACAGAAAGCCTTAGGGAAGTTTTAGAGCAAAAAAATACAGTTGAACAAAAGGCGGTCCTCTGTGGGGAAGAAACCAGTGCATTGCAACAAGCTTTGTGTTCAGCCCTGTCAACACTGTTTTGTCCAGCTTTTTCCCCTCGCTCCAGGGAATTGAATTTTTTTTTCCATTATGCACCCTGGTATACAAGGGATGTTCTACAGACAGTTTTTCTGAAGTCTGCTACTGCCTCATGGTCAGTACAGTAGGCTTAAGCTGTATAATTGAACATAAGTGAATTGAAATTGCTACAAATAAAAATAAAGGATATCTCTGAAACCAGAGGTAAGTGTACACTAACAGATTTGCTGAGCCTAAGCAGTGAAAACAGGAGGACAAAACAGGACAAAAAGCCCCTAGGCTGCGATGCAGAGGTGTGCGTCTTTGGCTGTAAGCATGTCAATTACTGCAGAAATAATTCAGAAAACATTATTTTTCAATACTGCTATTTGCAATAATGGCAAGGTGTACTACTGCATCTTTACTTGTCTTTAACTCGAACCTAGAGAAACTAGGACACGTGGAAAAAAGAAAACAAGGCCTGCTGCAGGCAAATTATATAGGAAGCAGATTGGAACAGAGGCTGTTCGAACTCTTTTTAACCAGTCAAATGCAGCAGTAGTTGAAAAACATTAGCAAGAAATATGCATTTGTGTGGATGTATTTGTGCCCCAGGAGGCCCTGCTGCTAACTTCACCTTCTGCAACAAAAGACAGCTTCCATCCCAGATAAAAATTCAATTTCAATTAACATTTCAAATTTAGAGTCAGTAAGCAAAATTTTCTAAACAAAAGTATTGACTACTTACTAGCAAGCGTGAATTTCTACTGAGAAGCCAGGAGGAGAAGATTGCCAGGTAGCTTCTGTTTAAGCTACTTGAAGGTGGATACTGAAGGAGGAGCCTTATAATTGACTGCAAAAAAACTTTTCTCAAAATAGACTGTACAGAAGCGCAGGTCAATAAGTATTCGTGGTATGCAGCTTAAATAGCTAGATTGTATAGAAAAAGATCTTTTGAACCAACAGTGAAAGTATTTTATTTTAGACAGCCATTTTAAGGCTGTAATCATAACTTCACAAATGCAGGGAAACTATTCCACACATTCATTCACCATGGGCATTTAACAGTTCCACTGCAGAAATAGAAAAATGAAGATTTCTGAAGTCCACATTGTTCTGTCCAGCCACATAATAGATCTTCACAGCATAAATGGGACTAGGTGCTCTTCAAAGGTAGTGAGGCTTTTTTTTTTGCTTTGCTACTTAACACAGAACAACTGTTCCAGTTAATCATTTCTCCAGCAGGTAAAACATGCAGTGATACAGATAAATTTGCAAGTTTATTCTGTGGGGTGATGTCCTTTGGCTTAAATAGTACCATTTTATGTAGGTAGCAGTGTGTGTACGCATACATACAAGATTGGTCTTTTCTTTTTTCATTTCAGTAAATATTCTCTCTTGACAGTATTGTTTTGTTTTTTCAGTTTCCACTTATGAAACAATCTACTTCCTGGTCACTGCAGTATCTTTCCTGTGCATTTCTTCCTATTAGAACTTTTATTGTAAGCAAGAGGTCTTTTGAAAGCCTGGTGCAAAGGCATTGTTATTTGCTTCATCTTCTGGAAAATTGTGTCATTTTAAGTTTTAAGATCATATTTGACTTCCTGTGCCAAAATCACATTGCTGACTTGATTGTCATTTGATCAATTATTATCCCAATGTCTGTCTTCCCATTGTCAGTTTCCAGCTCAACCTTTTGGCTAATTGCAGAAATTATTCCTAAATGAATGACCTTGCCATTAGAATTTTCAATTTCATTTTTCTCCCCCCAGCAGCCTTTTGAGTTTGTTATGGAAAGGTTGCTGTACATGTCAGGAAAAATGTACTACAGAGAGAACAGATTTGGCCATAAAATCTCTGTATATACAAGAGATTCTGGTAAAGTTTATGGAAACAGTGGATAATTCTAATTTTGTATGTGCACAACGTATAGAATGGGAATTTTTGTCTTGAGGCTACCATCAAGATGGCAACTTGTTTAACATGCCTTTCTAGCTACCTTTCATTGTGCATGTTCTTCAATCATTTTTGAAATGCCAAATTAATATTTGATATGCCTGTTATAATTTGGCAAGGTAGGTCACCAACAATAGACATTATCTGTTTGTACAAAGCAGGCACTAAGCCATATTGCTTCCAACGCTGAACATAAAATCACTCCAGATAACCACATAAGTAACCTTTCAAAATAAAATTTCTTATCAGTGATCTTACAGTTGACAAGTACAGACTGTAAAATTGCAAGAGAGGAATCCAGATGGTAGGGTAGTATGGAAAAGGTCTGTCACTCATGTAACAAGCTATAGAGACCAAAAAAATTCTTAATCTGCTTATAGGACAGGCTGATAACTAGAAAGATGAAGCTGGTAACAAAAGAAACATAATGGGAAAATGATCTACTTAATGTGTAATTAATACTAGCATCTGTCACCTTCTCACAAACGCTGCACTAATCAGAGGATTTTGTCATGTTAGTAAAATGTTTAGAAACTTAACCTGTAAAATAATGGAATCAGATGTATATGAAATTTGTGTTGTTTTGTGCAGTATTCTATACATGATCTGCTTGTGTAGTGGGATAGCTGAATTTTATTGAATGTGTGATTGCAGAATTGTATGTACGGTCAGACATCACCAGCTAGACTCTGTAACAAATACATACAGGGCATGTGGATGTGCAAATAGTGCAAGTAACACTAGGCAAACAATTCTGACGACTGTTCTTGTTCCTTACCCATCATTGCTTCTTTTGTCTGTTGTTCATTTCTGCATCTTAAGTTGATTTCTGATTAAATCAATGCATTCTGAGCACAACGTATTATTTTGAATGCTGTGAGTAGCACAATATTTTCTTAAAGTAACAATCTTGTAATTAATTGTTTTCTGGAACTTTTAGTGCTAAATAGAAATTCCGAGCCTGCAGCACTTAATCTCAAAAGCCATTTAAAACTGCTTTTCAATACACAATGTTAATAAAGATTTGAAAAATAAAAATTAAAAAATAGCATCGTCAATAACATTTCATATTGCTGTTCTACCTTGAGCTTGTTGAGCTTGTTGGTAAATCTTAATGCTGACACTTGGTGTATGATCTGTTTGATTAACAGAAGATGTCACTTTGAAGTGCTTAAGCAAAATGGATTGGTGGGGAAAAAAAAAAAAAAAGGATGTTTGGTATAATATGAAATTAATTATAGATTAATTACTGTAGTAACTTTTTTTTTCCCCAAGATTAATCTGATCTTTAAGTAAAGATCTCTAAAAGCTGAACCTTTTTCAAAGTCTTACAATTTTGTTTGCGTTTCAATCTTGTAGGATGCTGCAACAGTTATTGCCTATCCAGACCACTTCTGTTCTCTTCCTTGACATTTAAAACTGAAGATTTGAGTTCTTAAGTTATTTGTATAGAGGATGTAATTTGCATAAAATTATCAACTTCTTGTGTTACATTAGAGTAGTTTGGAACGCGGCTCCTTCATGTCAGGAGAAGGAAGCCATTTTGTGTCAGCTCAGGAAGTTCTCCATTCTGCTGATGAAACATATTTTAAAGGAATTGAACACTTTCAATGGGTTCATACAGTGCTAAGGAACGATTACCTGGGAATGTTTGTAAAACATAAAATACATCGAGAAATCTCCTTCCCATTTTCACTGTCTTTAATTCAGATATCTAAATAAACAGTAGAACTGCTTGAAAACTGGAAACTGTTCCTTTAGGGAAGTCATGGTTTGTTGGGAAAACACAGATATTGCTACTGGATGTTTTTGTCCAAAACTAAAATGATTTAGTTATGATTAGCAGTGTTGTTGGCTGTTGATTTAGCTATGTTGTGATGTGTTGTAGTTTGGATGCCTGTTATTAATATACTACTTCCATAATGTGCCATCTCTGGCTGTACACAGTTGTTTGATCTTACTCATACCATTTTGAGAAAGATTTGGGAATTCTTTAGTCATGCTGCAGTGTTAAAGACTTAATGCAGAATAAGAATTCAACTGATACAGGAAAACTGGGACTGAAATCCAGTTTGTGATATGTTGCAGTTTAGGGCTTCCCTTACTGATTAATCAAGGATTTCCTGCAGAGGCATTATATGCAGTGGTGCAAGTATTTTTCTTTCTAAACTACTCAAATTTCTGTTGTTTTCTTTTGTTTCTTTTTTCCCTTCCACAGATGTTACTGAATGCCAGCCTTGTGAGAAATTCATGTATGAATTTGAATTTAGTGATATGACCTTAATTTGCACCAGGGTGAGTTTAGGTTGGATATCAGGAAAAACTTCTTTACTGAAAAGGAAAGCACTGGAATAGACTCCTCAGGGAGGTGGTTGAGTCACCATCCCTGGATGTGTTTAAAATCCATTTGGATGTGGTGCTCAGGAACATGATTTAGCAGAGGGTTGTTAGGGTAGTGTGGTTAGGTTGTGGTTGGACTCGCTGATCTTTAAGATCTTTTCCAACCTGAGTGATTCTATGATTCTGTGATTGATATGAAGTCCCAAACTGAAATTCCCACCTTACAAACATTTGTCTGTTAGACTACAATAATTCAGTACTATCATAAAGCTTATAAAGATTTGTTTTTGAATAGTTCAAATATTGTATTTGAAGAAGTGCTGGGATATTTTCTATCAACTCCAATTAAGGTATTTTTAGTTTGTTTTTTCATCATTATTTGCTATTAATCTGATTTTCTGTGTTACAGGAAGGCCTATAAGTGAACTTTTTGTGTAGTCTAAGTTTTCATCAACTTATAACTAATCTTTATTATGCAAACAGCAATACCACACTGAATTGAGTGATGAAGCTACCATTTTAAAGTTGCATCTGTGGCTTTCTTCAAAGGTATCGTGCTCAATCTAGTTCTACCTGTAGGAATGTTTTTCAGGTAATGAAGGTGTTATTTTGTCCATCTCAGCATGTGACAGTACCTTCTGCTTAAGTAAATGCTAATGGGTTGTTCACATGTGGTTGTTTAGATCCCTCGTTAATGTCAGTGACTTTTCTGTCTAATTCTTCACTTGCCTTACTTTGGGTAGAGCATCCAGCATCTCTGTTGGCTCTCTGTTTTAGGAAACTTGAGGAATAATTGTACTTTTGTATTCCTGAAATAAACTTTGTGGTCTTATCTTTGGTCTTGTTTCCTCTCTTCCTTCTTCAATTTAGGAATGTAATTATTTGTTCATTTCTGTTGCTTTTATTAACAAAGAGCTTTTTTCTTTATTTCGTTTCCTGTATACACTGGGGCATTCATCATGAAGAGCTATCAGATATGTTTACTTGACTACGTGCATTGTGTGTTTTTACTTATTTATTCTTCATTATTTAAAAAAAAAAAAGCATCACTCAGTAACGTGTTTAAGGGAAAAAAGAAAGAAGAGCAGTAGGCAAAGCTAGGGCAGAATCAGGATTTTATCTCTGTGTGCTAAGCTGCACAAGATTGCTTCTAAATATGCACCAGTGTGACTTGGTTTTGAACAAATTTTCTGAGGTTGATCTAAACTGCACTACGGAGATTTGTAAAGAATGACCTGACTTTTGATTGGGCGTAACTAAATCAGTGTATGTTTGTCCTGGTTTTATCAGTATTCCATATCATAACATCATGCTACAGGCTGTTGGGAGCAGAGACGTGGCGCAGTGCAGAGCTGTGCTTCTTGTTTATCTCCAGCAGTCTCATGTGAGACCTGACTCTCCAAGAGGAAGATACTCTGGGATGGACTGCATTTCCCAGGAGCCTCCACATGGTTTCCGATTCCGGGGGATGGGGAAGAGCCGTCTTTTCTGAGGGGTGAGCGGTGGAGGGCCTGTTGATAAAGGCTCAGGCTGACTCTCTGATCCCGCTTTGTTTTTGGTTCGTTTTTATTTATTGCTCGTAATTATTCTGTATTATCTCACATTCCTTTTAATAAATTAGTTTCTCCAATCTGAAACGGGCTTTTCCCTCTTCCTTCCCACCCCTTTCTCCTGAGGGGAGAGAGGGATGTCGTGTGATTAACTCTTCAAACGACGACACTATTTTGGTGCCCACCGTGGGGTGTCACCCAGATGTCCTGTATGGGACCCCAGTGTCACTCAGATATCCATGGGGCAACAAAAAAGTGTCATGTGATTAATTCTTCAAACCATAACAGTGTTAAGCTGAAATAAGCCTAAGTTAAACCAAAGTAGAAGTGCCTGCAGCTTTTGTATGGGCTGCATTAAATTAGGTTAAAATGGTGCAGGGGGTGTAAATGTCAGTTGTTGGATAAAACCTAAATTAGAGAAATTAAGAGAAATTTGGTAACAAAAAGAAAGAGCATTAGAAGTCAATGTGCAGTGAAATGATGAAAGTCTTTTGTGGAAAAGGCAAAATAATATCATAGAAGCAGAAACCCAGGATAGTGTCTGAAGCTGGAGTTCTAAATAGCATAATAGGATGGTGGTGAACAATAGAGTGAAATCAATGACAGATGGAGACCGCAGACAAGAGAAGCTAAGTAGCTGGGAATTATCAAAAGAGCAAGCAGATATGTGATAGGAAATGCAGTGCACATTTTTAATATACATACACATCAAATTATCACAGCCCCTGATAACAAAAGGATAGTTGTCAGCATGAGTTATGTTAGTGCTAAAGCAGAGCTGTGCAGTAATTCCTATGTAACTTACAATGATTCCAAAACCTACAGGTAACAATAAATTTCATGTTTTAAAAAAAAATAGGATTGGACAAATCCAGTGTTTAAATAAGCATAGAAAAAAACCCAGAACTTTTCAGAAAGCATGCTACCTTTAGTACTGTGTTAGTAACTGAGAAAATGGACATATTTGTCACCACAGCTTTTTCTGGAAAACAGAAACATAGATGGTATTCAGGTACATTAGAATGCCTGTACAATGTGATGGATTCTTCAGCACTCTGTTCTTTCACCTGATGTCATTGAAGATGTAAACAGATAATAAGGGAACTTCAGAAAACACGAGTGTATATCTACTGTAAAAAGGTGTGATGGGATTGCTGGGGCCGACACAATAGTTGTTTCTCAGAATTTAGAGTGAGAGATGTCTGTGCTGAAAGTGAGCTGGCCATATAATAGTATAGGAAAGCAGTTTTCAAAAGATAGTATGTTAGACTGGTTGCAGACAGGTACGAATGAGGATGATAAGAAGTACTGACAAAAGGAATGATGAGATTGCTGAATTAAGATTCCATCTGTAATAAAAAAGGTTGCCAGTCACACATGCAGGTTCTCCTAAAGGACATGCAGATTCCCTAGAAAAGGACTTTCAATTGTAATGCTGCAGGACTTTTATACAGCAAAGCAGGGAGTCCAACTGTTCCATTATTTGGCTCTTTACTCTGATGGAAAAGGGAAAAAAAAAGGGAGGGGGATAAAGGGAGGAAGGGAAGAGAAATTAAGAGCATAGTCTAGACCAGAAATTGTAACAAAGAGACCTTGAAAATGCAGTAAGAAGGAGGAAACTGAAAGAAACTGCTTCGAAAGAAATCTGTCAATATCTTAGCCGTCTAGAAAGGAATGTTATGTCTCACACTTAGCTAGCATCCTTTGTTCTGTTAAATAGTGGAATAATCTCTTCGTGGTGATCTTATCTAGGTCTGCCTGTTTAATCATGTTAATAAATGGCAAGTATCATGCTCATAATTGCAGGCTCTGATCCTCAGGAGTCATTCTTTATTCTCTGTTAGTATTGCTTTCCCCAAAGCACGTACCCCCCTCCCTTCTGCATCGTCTCATTGTCCTGCTCTTGTATTGTTCCCTCTGATCTTTATACACAGGTCTGCATGAAGGAAGAAGTTAACCAGCCTTTGAAACACCAGTGCTGTGAACATCTCTATTTTGCTTTCTTTTTCCTCTTGCAAGTGCTGGGAAAATACTTGAGAAAAGATATTGATCAAGGTATAAACGAGATATGTAACTGAGAGGAAGGGAACAGACTGTGTCAAGGCAGCAGATTACTTGCTCAGACTCAACTACTTGTGCATTCCCTGAATGAAAATACCATTTTTTTCTCTAAACTTTTAAATTCCTGCTTTGTTCTGTATTTTACTGCATTGTGTTTCAGATGCTTGAAATGGAAGCCTTTGTCAAACATGTGCAAGCACACTCCTAATTCCTTTGCTGAGGTGCCTTGATATTTTCGAATGCCTTGATGAGCAAAGTTGAGGGAAACTTAACATCTTCATAGTTGATTTATGTGAAATTTTGGAATTGTGACATTTCTTCTCTCCATCCACTCAATATACTTGTAATAGCAATTCTCAATGCTGTTTGTTTTTACACCAGGAAAGTTTTTTTTGTTGTTTGTTTTTGCCACATGGCATTATATTTAAGATTGTACTCTACTGGAGTTGCTGCTTTATTTTGCTTGCCAACTGAATTGTTTTTATCTTTTCTTGCTTTTAACAATAATATATTTTTCCCCTCCAAAACCAAGCAGAAGAAAGGAAGGGAAGTGGGTGGACTTGCATCACCCTTAACTATTACATTACCTAACTGCTGTAATCTGAAAAAAGACCTACATTGGTAAAAGGATAGTGAGAAGACAGTACTGATGATGCATCACTGAAATGCTGTTAACAAATACTTGCACGAATGAAGTAGGAAATACAAGATTTCTCAGAAGGGCCAAGGAACTATGGGTATTTAATGGTGAATCTATACTGAAATACTCTAATATTTACTTGATTCAGAATTTTGATGGCATTATCATTGACTCAAAATAATACCAAGTATTTATAGAGTGATAATGAATTAATACATAACTATTGTGATACTGAGAAGAATCCATACTTTCAAGTACAAGCAGTTCACAATTGCATTCTGATGTTCTGAGGAAGCTTACTCTTTTTTTTTTTTAACTTCCTGTCAACAACCTTCCTTGCATTTTTCTGGGGGGCGGGGCCGTTGTTTTTGTTTTTTGCTAATGAGTGGTTGTGAGAAGGAAACTACTGTCTTGTGCAGTTGTGATCCTATCAGTGTAGATAACAAAAGAGAACAAAACAGTAATTTGTATGACTTCCTGCACTATAACAAATTCAGATTTTTTTTAATAGCAATTGTCAAACAAAACACAGGTGTCATAAGCCCTACCTGAAATTTTCAAAATGGATAACCATTTGCCTGAAGGGCAGCTAAAAGCATCTGATTTCATAGACGTAACAGGTGGCAGTGGATACCTATTTGATTTCATACTGTGTGTGCATGAAATGTAGAATGGCATCCATGGATTTAGTTTAATCTCAGTTTGCCAAATGCTTGCAGTGTTATACACAGGTGTTCACTTTTTGTACTTCTTCATAGGAATTACATTCAATGTTCCAGTGTAAGCTTGGATTTATTCTATATATTTTGATAAACTGAAGATTTTTATTGCATGTGAATTGCAATAAATGTGAATATCAAGAAGAAATAATGGCTAACTGTAAAGGTGGTCACTCAATCCACACAAACCAGTCTTCTCTTAAATTGCTGCTAGCTTGCAAGAACTGCTTATGCAAATATTACAGTATGTAACTATGTAGTAACTATGGAGCGTTTGGTCTATTATTAAGCTATTCATTTTTACAACCTTAAAAGCCCATCTATAAAATTAAGCTTTTTCTCCTTTGTGGCTCAGATAGTCCATCTTTTTATAGCGCTGAATGATTATGACTGCTTTTCAGTTCTGATGTTGTTATAAGCAGCTCAAGATCTCCTAAATAAGGCGGACTTAAACATCTGTTGAGAGTTTTGTTTGGGTTTTGTTGCATTGTTTTTAAATCACTCTCACAAGGAAGCTGGAAATACCTGTTCTTCCTGGTGAACAATGAACTCCCTATGGAATCTTCTTTTTACACTCCAGGTCAAGCTGAATGCAGTGAGGTAATAATGTGTGGTAGGCCAGGTCATCAGCCTCCTCTGGCTCTTACCCACATTCTTAAATTTACATAGGACTCAAATAAACAGCTGAGCATTTACGTTATATCCATGCATTTTGTAGAAGCGTGGTCAAGCAAAAGTTTGGGTTTTCAGATAAACGCCTTCGGGTGATCACAGTTCCCACAAAGCTCCATGCAACGTGATAGCAAAATTTCAATTCAGAACACTTTTCATCTGCTATAGAAACCAAAAAAGACCTCAAACTTCTTTTGCTGTTTGCTCAGCAGTTTTGTTCTGTCCTTATTCTCATGTGTTCCACAAATACGCATGGAAGTAGCCTTACATGCTAGTTCTCTTTACACTGCTAGAGATAAAAACAGCTTTTGGAAATATGGTACAGCAGCTCACTGTTGTATCATCTCCGCAGTGGTTTACAAAAGTACTGGTTCCAAAGCCTTCCCAGACAGCAGGATCATCAGTGAAACAATAACAAGCAGCTTATCATCTCTTTATGCATTCAGTTCTCGTATTACTGCTAGTGTATTGTTATGTTATTTTAGCAAAGTAGTGACTATACTCCGTGTACATTACAGAAACGTTTAAAATGTTTTCAGTGTTTCTAATGTCTTCTTCGGATATTAAATTTTAAATGCAGATTGGTTAAATGTTTTTTTTCCCCCCATTAGAGGTAAATGTATTCAAAAGAATAAAGGCTGCGTGTGTCATTTTAAAATAGGATGAACTTAGGCAACTGAGTAGGATGTTTGTTCTTTTATTCACATAATAAGGGTTATTTTACAGAATACTGTGGATGTCTGAGTGTTAATTGGTGTTATTTTGTATCTTTGCTATTAGAAAGATGATTTAGTAATTCTGATTACCACCTATAATGATATCTCCAAGAAACATCAAAATGATGAATTTTAGCTGTCTATATTTGACTTTCAGAAGTACATGTTGAGTTGTTACTGCACATGAGATGTCAACAGAATACACTCGTGACTTGAAAAATATAGAAGTGATTCACGGGCCTGCCTTGGCAGGCTCTGGAATCTGAGCTTGAATTTGAAAATTGGTAATGAAAGTGAATTTGACTCTTTGGGGCTTACAAATAATTATTCTCAACTTAAACATTTACATATCAACACTGGAGAAATCTGAAGTACAATTTCATGTTGATGCATGTAGACTATTGTCACCAAGGCGAAGATGTGCAATAATAAATTTTACACAGTCAGTGAACAAGAGTAGTCCTTTGTGCCTTATTGACAGTGAAGTCAAGGCTGCTTTTACTTTTCTACAAGCAAGTAGAAAAAATAGAATCTGTAGAGTATGTGTGCACATGTGTGTGTGTGTGTGTGTGTGTGTATATACTCATGTGCATGTTTTCAAATGTGCACATCACTGATATTCTCATTTATCAGTTTATTGCTCAAGAATCTATGTATAGCAATATAAAATCCTGACTTTACTCAAGCAAATGGAAGAAAATAGAACAGATTTACTATGAGTAGGATTACAAGATTTTTATCATTAGTTTTAACCTTGCCAGAACTGCAACTGATCTGACTTCAGGGTTGTGGTATGATCTTCTCTGACAGCTGGTGTGGAGGCAGAGAGATGACTTTCCCATAGACCCAACTGTGTCAGCACCAAAACAGAAGTGGGCATTAAAAGCTGACACGCTGTTCAAGCATGTCTGTAATGTTTAGAGAGAACTTGGGAAAGTTACCATTATCCAGCCTCTTGTTCTTTGCTGTTTTGTAGTCACATAATTTGTTAGTAGTACAGCTGAGACAAAAGGTTAATATGCTTTGTAAAGAAAAAAAAATCTTTGCTACCTTTTCTTTTTCTAAGTCTCAGAATGTCAGTTAAATGCGTATTTACAGCGAGGTTTTCAGACTGTGTAAGTGCTGAAGTTTGAATTCCTATTAATTTAAATTTTAACGAAATGTTCAAATGATTGTTTAAATTCTGATGCTTTCGCTTTTGAATGCTTGAGCAGCTGGATGGGTGTTTCTAAGTAGCCACCTAATATATGTCTGATCCATTGCATTTCTGCCCCTAAACTGAAAAATACAGGTTGTTCATTGCTTTGTTAGTTAAGAAGTCATTAAAATGTTCTAATTTCTACAATTTGCATATAGGGACTGGAAACATTTTCTTTGTAGATAAAAACATTTCACGCTTGTCTAAATAAATTATTTGATGTTTCTTTTCCTTTAAAGTGTGTTGTAAGGCCACTCATATTGTAGCTGTGTTCTGATCCCTTGTGATAGCTTTGTTTTGAGAATGCAATTATAGTTACATAATTGGAACTTGAATCCTAGCAATGCATTTATCTCAAGGTAGTTGGTACTCAATTATTCTTTTTTTTTCTCTTACTTCCCCAATCGTTGGTAATTTTCAGGTCATAGAAAACCTCCTGCGAATAAACTTTGTGAGTCAAAACCTGAAGAAATTAAAGAATCTCAGGAGACATTTTGGGGTCATTCATCTTTTCATAGTAAGACAAGAAAAATAATTAGAAATTTGCTGTGGCATATAATGGAATAATCTAGCAATAACAATCTGTAATAACTTTAATGAAAGATATGATTGTTTTGGCTAACTTGCTTTTGTATCTTAATTCATTAATGTAAATTAATGGATAAATACTAGAAAAACAGAAAGGCGTAATAACAGTAACTTTAAATGTAGAATAAATTCCAGTAACACGGATCGTTTCATTATAGAACAAATGACAGAGACATTAGCAACAAAAATAGGCCAGGAAGTAATGTTTTTATTGCTAATAACTAGGTAGCTTTTTATAATGCAAACACACTTATTTATATGGTCATATTGTGATATATCAGAATGGCCAATCTGTTTTACCATGAGTGTAACTGAGTGCAGCAGGTGTTGGATGAGTTGAGGAATATACAGACACATACAGTAAGGCAGTGGGGAGACCACTAAATAAGCCTCAAAAAGTAAACTTCTAGAGCTGTTTTCCAAAGCCTGGAGACCAGAGATAAAAGAAACAACTGAAAAGTCTAGTTGTAGATACATCTATAAAGCAAGATAAATACAGCTACATATATTTTTAAATAGCCAAAACAGGCCATATTCTAGAAATAAATAATTTTAGGAAAAAACTCAGGGAGCAGCAAATACTGCTGTGGTAGCCCTCTTAGTCTTCAACAGAAGAAGAGGAGTATTAGCAGCGCTGTTATCATTGTCATTCCTAGTATGCAAGATTTGGATCATTCTCACCTATCAGCTTGCATGAAATCAGCCAGGCAATTTCAAATGGACTGCATAGACCATTTTTGTATTTATATACAGAATTTGAGCAAAATAACAAACTATGTAGAAATCAGATGCTTGGGAAAAAAAACAATAAAGTAAATGAGAACCAACGGCAAATCATTTGTGCTTGCAGTGCAGTACAGCAACAGATGAGAAATCTTGAACAGTACTGGACAGTCTACCCAAAAGTTGTGAAACAGTAAGGTGACAAATTCTTTCTACACCATTTCCTTAGGAATATTTTGAAAAAAAATTCTGGGAAGCTCTTTCATATGTGTGTGTATATATGTGTATATATATAAATATGAGCTTGATTTTTGTAGCCAGTCTTAACAAATATCTTGGGAGGAATATTACTGCATCAAAATTTAATGCAATTTCTACAGATATTATGGTTTCAAATTCCACAATTCGGTTTCTCTCTTTTTATAACAGATGTTAAAAAAGAAAAGAAAAAAAATTAGATACGGGAGAACCATTTCATTGTAAATAAACCAGTAATTCTGCTTTAATTTATATTTCTAACTACAATTTTGATTACTATATCTCAATACGGAAAAAGTACTTTACAACTATGTATCAAATTGAATTTACAGTCCTGTTTTCTTATGAACAAGTGTTTCAAAATCAAGTTGATAAAATAGATAGATGATCTAAAGAAACAATGTTGAATTCATAAGGACAAGTTCCAAGCTGGACACTAAAGCAGAAGTAATCAGGTGTTTGCATACAGCATGGGGAATAGCACATTAAGTAGCAATTTGGTAGAAAAAAGTTTGGTGTTGTACTCGATCTCAATGTGAATGAGTCAAAAAATGTCATGTCACTGTGGAAGATAATGGTCTTCAATTTAATTTTATTGGTTTAACAGTCCCTGATAAGAAGCAGAAGTGGAGGGACTCTTAATTTCAGAGCCATCATTATTTTCCCCAAAGCATACAGCTGAAGTTTTACTGACCTCCTCCTCCATAAATAGCATGGAGTTTATGTAAATACATACATATGTATGAGGACAAAATGGATCTGGGCAAGTTTCAGTTCTGCATTGCTGCTGCTTTAATGTTCCTCAGCTGAGATGAGTTGGCTCTGTGTGCAGGTTTTTGGTTGCTTTTTTTTAAAAACAAAAACTAGAGCCTAATTTTACTGTGCAGGCTGTAGTCACTGCTAACTCTGAAAAATGAATTAAAATATATTGAACATTAATCATTGATAATTAGGTACGTGTTCTTTTCTCTAGAGAACATCTAGAGAAACTGAGTTGATTTTGTTAATGTTGATGTGAGAAATGTGAGATTTTCAGGGAAGAAATTGTGTGCTTTTACAAATCTGTTGTCTCTTGGGACTTTTCTTAATAACAATTCATATTGCTGTAGCATTTGGTGCCAAACTTCTGGAACATGTCCTCAATCTGTGCCGAGGTAAATACGGCTTCCTGGAACGGCTTCCTGTCCCCTTGCTATTGGACATCATTTCCTCTCTGGGACTTGAAGATATTGCCAGGCTCTCTCAAGTTTCATGTAGATTTGAAATAGTTAAAAAAAAAAAAAAAAAAAAAAAAAAAAAAGATTTAGAATGTACAGCATGTTGATTTAAGTCACATTCAGCATAACCATTAATCTATCTAAATGAGTGATAATACAGTAATCATTTCTGTAGGAACAATTGAATGTGTGTGATACAAACTAGGCCTTAGATAGGCTGTTGGAGAAACAAATGCTTATCCTGCAAACTTTTTGTTATGTGTAATAACCACAAGGATCCAAATAATATCATTGTGTCATTGTAACCCATGGTTGAGTGTTATGGGCTACTTCCAGGATTGAGTGCTTGACATGCAAAACCTATGCTTTGCATTACGATTTGTGTTGCTGTGATGTCTTTAAACTTGAACCACAGACCAGGATCCCCTTCTGCTATACTCATTAAACAACGGACATTGCCATTCCTAGAGAGCTTACATTTTAAGTGTTTGGCAAACAGACTTAAAAAGACTTAAAACAACGAATAAATACAGGAGCACAAGGAAAGAGGCTTTTGGAGGAAGTTGCTGTTTGGTTTGTTTGTTTTTTAAGATTTTTTTACACCTTGCAGCAAGAAGCTTGAAGTGCAGGAGGAGGAAGAGATGGTGCTGAGCTTGCTTGCAACCTCTTTTCAAATATCAGGAAAGTATGGGAAATAGTGTGAACATACTAAATTGAAAAATTCAAACAGTAAACAATAGAAGTTGCCTCATTGGCTGAATGGAGCTGAAGGAAGCGTCTCATTGCTGAGTAAGGGGGAGCAAATAGGGGAAGAGTAGCCTGGAAGTTCTGGAAGAGTGAGGACTGATCTGTTGGTGCAAAAAGAGGAGACTATAGGATAACTGAGGTTGGGTTGGAAGGGGTTTTTGGAGGTTGTCAATGCCAACTTCTTGCTCAGTGCAGCAACAGGTGATTGGAAAGAAGGAAAGATCATTCAGAGCTAGGAAGATTATTCTGGTACCTCTGAATATCTTGAAATTGCATTTGCTATCCAAGTCAAAGCTAGAGAAGGCTGTTGCAGTAAATAAGGTAGGAGGGGGAAAAAGGGGTTTAGCTTATGAAATATAGGAAGATAAGCACATTAAAGAGAAAAATAACTTGATTCTTATCCCCAGGGGTGCTGAATGAAGCCTGTCAAGTTACAGGGTTTACAGTTACTGAAAACATAAGTAATGGCAAGGCCTAAGGAGACAGATAAAAACAGGTTTAGTCATCTTGAAGCTGATACAACAGCTAGATACTCTTGGAGAGGCTTCAGAGTGACAGATTAACCTTTTAGCTTGTTGAACAGGTCGTGCCTCTGGTACAGAGTACATCACCAAAGTATATCAGAGTGAAATTACTTACATGTCTATTGTTTCAAGGTTGTGTGGCCCAATATTTCAAGAAAAGTTCTGTGGAAGATTGCTGACAGTTGAAAAGGAAATGGCTGTACCTGTGTGTTCCTATGGTGTCACTGCAAATGTATTACAGCTGCCTTTGTGACTGAGATCAAGTAAGCACAAGAAACAAAAGCTGGTTTAAAGACAGCACAGGAGAAAATGCCAAGAGAGTAAAATAGTGCATGTTGTAAATGTAGATGTGATGGGTAGCTGGAAGTCGATAAGCTTGCTGAGTTCAGGCCTTTAATTCAATTTGGAGATTAAAAAAAAGTTGATACTGTGACTGGAAAACAACCCGCAGAGGATGAGAAGTGATTAAAGGAGAGGAAGAGAATAGACAGAAGGGATGTCAGGAAATGGTGTATTAGTATATATCTGTCATTTCCAGAGCATGAGTGGAGTAGGATTAGGTGCTATGGAGGCAGTGAACTTTTTGTTAGCTTAACAGGGTGTATGGGATAGTCTGGAACTTAAGAAAGTCCTAGAAGGTGTTAACTTGGATATTAACAAAGATCCTGGCACAAAGAAATAACCTATTGCACAGCCTAGTAATGCTATGCTCTCATTCCCTCATTTCAGCGGTATTTTTAAGAAATTGAAAGTTTGCCACAATGCTATGGTTTTTAATTTCAGATTAGCTTATGTGTAGGCTGGAGTGCTGCTCTAAATGGAATTATAAAATCATGTACTCAGATTTTCCAGTGGGGAAAAATAGTATGTCGAAGTTACAATAATATTTTAGCATGCAGGCATTGATTTATTTATTTATTTATTTTTATTTTAAGAGAGGACGGAAGGTGGAAATCGAGAAGTTCTGGGGGGTTTCACATCAGGTGTGCTGTCTGTCCAGGAAGCACAGGGCTGAACTGCCCGTCAGTTCATAACCAGCAGCGTCCCCTGGGCAGGGAGCAGCTCCTGCTGCATCCTTGCTTGCTGCTGCCCCCGGAGGATGGGCAGTAAGTAGCCGTCCCTGTGCTAAGAGTGAAAAGCGGAGTGCCGTAGGCCCTGTGCTTCCATCCGGAAGTGTATCCTCATGGGCTGCATGAAGCAGGTGTCAGTTAGCCAACGTGCGGTGGTGTTTGTGTTTTTGTTTTTTTTTCTCTTGCTGTGTAGTTCTCCTGGGCATTTACGTGCCCACAATATGTGTTTCAAGGTGTTTTAGATTTTTACTCGGTATTACTTCTAAGTATTGCAAAAGAAGATCAATTTCGAGCAGAAATGCTGTGTAGCGTTCCAAAGTTAGGCACCGTCATTCAAGCACCTGATGAGGTTTCTAGATAACGCTCTCAGGCGCTTCTCTGCCGCGTTGTCCCCCGGCACGAGCTCAGGATGGCGCTGGGCGCTTCGTTTGCTGTGCGCGAGGTCCGCGCAACGGGGCCGCGGCAGCTCCCAGCCCGCAGCGCGGCAGTCCGCCAGGGGGAGCTCGGGAGCAGCGCTGTGCCCCGCGCGGCGTCATAGCGCGGCCGTTGCCCGTAGAGCGCCCTCAATGCTGACACCAGGCTTTGCTATTAACTTAATGGTGTCTGCTTCTCTGAGAAGCAGCAAGGTGGTTAGGGAAAGATAGATGGAAGAAGGTGATATGCATGTATTTTTTCCTACTTGTACAGTAGCTCTTCCCCAGCAACCTCTGCCTTTCCTTTGCTAAAATCTGGTAGCATGTTGTGTGGGCCCGCAGTATGATCCCTGTGATTCAACAACAGAAACTGGACCGTGTGAACCCTGGTACAGCTTTGCTGTAGTCAGTGAATGAAGTAGTTCCAGGCACGGAGCTCCATTAGCAGCATGAAACCGGAGCTACTGCAGTGCTTTTGCTTTTCGACTTCAGTTACTATCGTGAGTCACAGAGTGGCTTGGGTTGGAAGGGACATTAAGGCCCATCCAGCTCCTACTCCCCTCCACAGGCAGGGCTGCAGCCGCTAGATCCAAGCACCAGTTCAGGCTGCCCGGGGCCATGCAGCCTGGCCTCGAGCGCCTCCAGCAACGGGGCACCCACAGATCCTCTGCAACCTCGGGGCCTCACCGCCCTCACGCTGAAGAATTTCTTCCTAATGTTTAATCTAAACTGCTTTCTTCTAGTTGAAAGCTACTAGCCCTTGTCCCAGCAATACCTGCAACTTACAGTAGAGAAGTCTAGGATCACTCCATCTAAGTCACGGCAATTGCTCATGTGGAAAACAGGAATATCTGGGAGAAGAACTAGTTACAGTGTCCGCTATCACTGAAAATAGCCAAATGTAGGCAACGATGCAAACTCTCTTCCTGTTTTCCTGTTGCTCTACAGCTATGTACCAGTATTCTTGAAGAACTTGGCATCTCTAGTTTTTAGGTAGAAAAACTGCACTTTAAATACTTAGATACATTCTTTTCTCCTCATGCCATTCTCATTTCAGGACAGTGACAGAAAATTCGTGATGTGCATAAAATACTGTATTCGTGAAATTCCTGTTCTGTGCAATAAAACACAGTAAAAAGTAACTTTGCTTTAGAGAGATGATTTTAAGAACTGTGAATAGAGCTACTAAACAGACCTTTGTTGTTCTCACTCTCTGTGAATTTATTCTTTGTTAGTTTGTAACATAACTGATTTAGGCAGTTTCAGGTTAGTAAACTAGAACCCACACTAGTCAATATGGACTGAGTTAACAGTAATTCAGTATCCTCATTTCACTGTTTTCACTCAGCCCACTTTCTTATCTCTTTGATCAATCATGTATCCCCATCGTCTGTTACAACAAGTGTGAACAATCATTTTACAGGAGAATCTTCAGTTTTAAGTTTAGGAAGTGAACCTAACTAGTAAATGAACAGAAAGTAAAATTTGGGGTATTAAATGTTTATTCCCATTATATGGCTCGTTAAGGACTTTAGGAAGGTAATTTGCAGATATAAATGAGCAACATATTCATTACAGTAATATGCAAATAAAGTTGATTTTAACAAAAGGCAAAGTGAGGTTTTAAGTATAATTACTATATATCTTTCAAAAATAGAAGGAAATTGAGGCAAATCATCACTATAATACATACATTTCACCAATGTAAGAAAGCTCAGCTAAAGTAAGTTAGCAATGCCATTTACACCAAGACATTAAACCTGTAACTAAAGAACTGATGTCGGAGTAGTTTACATGAGTATTTCCTTCAGCAAAAGAAGCTGATTTTAAGAAATAAACTGGCTGCTTATTCATGCCACATGTTGCAGTTCACTGCCACCTCAGTTGTTTTAACGTGGATTTTAAAGGCCATACATATTACATCAATGAACTGATCTAAATCTCTAGGTAGTTTTGGGTTTTCTTCAGGTTTTCACCTCAAGAACTATTTTAAATATTTCTTCAATACAACTGAAAAATGTTGATTGCTTTTAGAGAATTCAAGTGGCACGTATCAGTAGTAAACCAAGAACTTGATTTGTCGTGAAAAAGCATTCATGAAGCAAGCAGGAAAAAGAAACAGTAACATTTACTTCATATAGGAAAACTAACATCAGGCTCACCTGTCAAAGCTGAGATACATGATGTAACATTATTCAAAACATTCTGCATTCATGTTGTTTAAGAAAATTTATTTCAATATTTTAAATTGACTGGAGTTCTTCCATGCTTTGTGTTATCTAATTTGCTAGTGAGTAAACATCTAAAACATGACCAGTCTTAGGCAGTTCATGGTGTACTTGTATGCAGCAACACAACTGTTCATAATTCTACAGTTTTTATTCTGAAGTTAATTGTAATAAAACTTAGCATGCTGTAGTTGAGTTCTTTCTTACGCTGTATTTGGGCACTTTTGCCCAGCTCTATTTCTTTAGTACAGCTTACTTGTCCCAGACAGACAGCGGCCAGAAAGGTCAAACTGTTTCTGGAAATATTTTCCAGTCTGTGGTGCAATGCTTTCGCTGTGAGGTCCCAAACAACAAGGCAGGCTTAAGAACCTGTAAGAACCTGGATATACCATAACAATAGCATTTGCTCCCTTAAATATACCGGTTTGTTTTGTTTTGTTTTACAATGATGGGGCTATTGTTCATTTAAATAAATTATTTCTCCATCATAAAAGACTGCAGACAAGAGTCAGATCAAGTTTAACTTTTCAAAGCATAAATAAAAATTTCTGTATTTGTAAATGCAGAAAGCTTTTCTTCTCATCTTGGGTATCTCTACCTGATACAGGTATGATCAGCAGCTCTAGGACAGTTAACACAGCTACAGTGAAATCCAACTTGGATGTTGGATTGGGTGTTGGATGTTGTCCACAATAATAGAGCTGAATTTCAGTGAGCAGAACTAGAAAACTGTATACACGGTTCCATATTCTGTTCTCAATTCCATCAACACAAATCATGAGTAACTGCTGGAGAAGTTGAACCTGCAATCAGAAATCAGTCTATCTGAATGTGGTAACTCATGCATGTGGAACTGTGTAAGAGATCATCAGCTTTTGCTGCTTATCATTTCTGTTGAAGAATCAAATTAGTATTTTCCATCAGTTTTCTGGTTTTGCTTTTCTGTTTGCTTTCCTTCAGGTGCATTAAGTGTCAGAGCATGTATAACACAGCCCACATATTGAGGATGGCTAATTTATCACGCACTTGATAATTAAAAATAAAAATAAAAAATGATTCAAGTAGAGAGCCCTTTCAGAAAAACATAAATATTTTTCTTCAGCTTTGCATCACAGAATCTTGAATTTTCATACACTGAACTCATTGAAGTGCTGTGCTAGCATTTCAGCAGTACTTGACTAGCTGGGTAAGAAATACAATCATTTTCTTATATGTTCTAACTCAGATAGGATACTCTGTAGACGGATTTTTATAAATCATTTGCATCCCGATAAAACTATCTTACAGGACTAGTGTAAATCAGAAGTGACTGCACTGCAGTCAGTGGAGTTTCACCAAAGGTTAGTGATGAAAAGTTAAGAGAATCAAAAGTAAATATTTCTAACATCGCTCCGATTCTAAGACTGCCAGTGTGCTTTTGTTTGTACCGAAGTGAAAGATCTTAAGTCATTTTAAAAGCGTATTTCTAATGAATTATCATAATTTTGGTGCACATTTTCCTTTCACATAAGTACTTAAGCACAGCTCAATGTGGTTGGTTCCTTAAGAAAAACAGCTTTAAACTGCATGCAGTAGAAACATGGAAAGAAATAAATTGTGTAAAAAAAAACCAAATATCTGGAATTCATTCTATACTTGTGCCTCTTCAGTAGATTTTTCTTGTGATTTTTTCTTTCCAATATAAGGTTGCATAAATAAAAATAATATTCCCACCATATATAGCGAGCCGCATATATAAAAAGAAAAATCATATTTATGTGTGATGTCATAGATCCAACCTGCAAAATAAGGACAAAACATGCATATTACAATGCTTGACAAATTGCTGGGAAATATATGAAAGATACTGTACATTTTTCTCATGACATTTTACTGAAAACCTTAGTTGCTTTGAAGAAAACATAATGTGGTGATTGTAGCATCTAGAGGAGGCAAATAGAAATGCACTAACACAATCTCTTTGTCACTCACCATAACCCAAAACTAATTCAAAACCTACCACCCCCTGTAAGTATTATGCAATCTTAAAATGGGATGTTAGCTGTATGCCATTCTAGAACATGAGCAATCTTCTATCTGAAACTGTACATTTTTCAGATGAATTACTGTATAGATCTGACTTTAAACTATTTGAAATCCCAAACCAACTACTTCTTCCACTCTGCTGTTTGCTTTGCTATTACTGCTATGCCCAGTACTGCTACTGTGCCATGTAGGCTAGCTTAGATACTGTGCCTAATGCGAGCAAAGACATTCCCAAAAGTTTTCTAAAGATTCACATACCGATAAAAGACTTTTCAAAAATCTTGGTAGTGCAATTAATCCCATTCCAGCCCTAATCCCTTTGCAAAAATACATGAAAACTAATTCAGAAGGATTTGAGAATCTTTAGTGAATAGTGAGTAGTGAAATTACCCCATTTCATTCTGGCTGCATTGCCATGTAATCTCAAGATCAGAAGCTTTTTTCACACCAACTAGTCACATCCAGTTTGCTTCATTACTAATGACCAAACACGAAGCTATGTTGAGCATAGACTGAGAGGGGCTGAGTATATGGTAAAGTCTGATGCTTTTCCAAGGATGCTAAATGAGCTTTCTTCAAAATAATTTCATTTCCCTTGATGCTGGGGATAGAGGAGAGCGTTCTGTCTTTCCTGGGCTGCTGGTGGTCAAACTGGCTTTAGTTCAGCCCAGTGCCACTCCTGGCTGACGACCACCATAAGTCACAAGGCTTCCTACAGCTTCCTTTTGATTTGCTTTTCTCTTACAGATAGCCATAGCCTGAGTGCAGTACTGATCATCACCACCTCCATCTCTCCCCATCAGTTTCCCACTACAGTTCCCAACTTCTTTGTATGAGAAAATTTATAATGAATGTTTTTTAAACCAAAGTGACTTTAGGCATAATGCTTTGTGCACTTTGGCTTCTGCTGTGTAAAGCAGTAACAAGATTGTGAGCAGTACACTCTCAAAAGTAGGTACAATGGGCAGAAGAAAGGCAAAGACAAGTCCATTAAATTGATACATCCATGGGCTGCTTAGAGTGGTGAAGCCCAAACACACTCTATAGTTCTTGGTGCAAATACTATGGTACAAATATCCTGAAAATTATCCAAATAATCCTGAAAACTCATCATTTTTCATCTAGATATAGGCATGAGTGTATGTGAATATAGTTTTTATGCTACATGAACATATAAAAATAAGATATCCTTTCTGATTTTTAAAAAGGATATGATAATATTTTAAAGAAACATACCCTCAAAAGCACAACTTGTAATATATTTGGGGTTATTTATAAGGATGGTAATTTTTAATGCGTGAATGTTGAGCAACAGATACGTTCAGTAAATATATGCAATGTAAAGCAGGATGTTACAGGCCTTTCTGGTGCAGCTGCCTTTTTGATAACTACAGGTGTTCATAAAAAAAAGCTTGATAAAATAACAAGTCACACATCTACAAAACAAACAACTGTTGGTCAAAAATTTGAATTTTTTACCTGCAAAGGGTGGTCCAAGCAATGCAGATATTCCATTGGCACAAATGATGATGCCATAGGCATTTGCAAGGTGTTTAGTTCCAACCAAATCTTCAGTCACAACAGGCATTAGAGAAAAGTAGCCACTAGAAAATCCTATTAGAGCACAGACCACAGCCAAACTAATGTATGTTTGCATTAGTGGCAAAGTAAGAATGCAGGTGACCAGGGTAAAGTTAGCCATGAGGAAGACATTCCAAGTGCTGATGCAAGGGAGATCAGAGATGATTCCAAGGATCACTTTACCAAAAATATGAACAATTGCTATAATGGACGTCAAAGGAAATATATTGTTCTGACTAGATAAATTGTACTGCTTGACTATCTCTGGAAGATGAATAAAGGGAATGACAAAGCTGCTATAGGCAAACAAAGCCCAGATTATAAAGGCCACAAATACTCTGTTGGTGAACAGTGATGCAGCTCCGAAGTAACTGGAGTACCAGATTCCAAAGCCCTTCCTGACTGTAATTGTCAGCTGGCTCACTGTCTTAAGAATGCGCAGTCCATACATGCTTTTTCCAATCCGAGATTTACCTCCAATTTCTATGTGCTTAATATTATCAAGCACTTCTTCATTTTTTATCACTTCCTTTTTTTCTGGTTCTTCACTGAGGACTCCATTGGATTTTATAGTCTCTGCAGAGTGGGACAGAGCTTTTGCCTGATTATCTTCACTATTACGTCTTACAACATACTTTTCATTCACGTCTTTGAGAGAAAGTGGTCTCATAAGGGCCCCGCAGACACAAAGGTTCAGGCAGATTGCACCCTGGATGAACATGGCATTTCTCCACCCAAGCTCCCTGCAGAGGTACTTCAGCAAGGCTGTCATTAAGAAAGCTCCAAACCCTGTTCCTGTGGTACTGAGTCCTTGTGCAAGTGCTCTTCTCTTCTGAAAATATTGTCCTACCATGACCACTGCAGGCAGATAAACCATGCCACTCCCGATGCCTATGAAAAGAAAAGTCAAAATAAACCTGAACCTCATGCCAACAAGATAAAAATGAACTGGATTTATTCCTAACTTTTGCAGAACTGTAACAGTAATACCAAGAATAAATATTCAGTTCTCATGTTAGTTTACTTTCTGTCTTGTAGTGTTTTTCAAATCTGTGATACTCAAGCAGAAAGTGTTGAGCTTTAAGCAAACGCATCCATAACAGTAATAGTTGCCAGTTTTGCAATCCCTGCCATTTAAAGAGGACTAGAATAATGGTGAATGCAGAAAATGTTTTCAAATTTACTGTGGTCATAATTTACAACAGCATTTTGGGCTTAAAATCTTTCCTAAAATAGCTGATAAGTTAGCTGCATGACACCCTACAGCTAAACCAGGAGAAGAGCTGCTACTCCAGCAAAGACTGAAAAAAAACAGCCCAACATCACTGCAGTGTATCATGCTCAGAGCTGACCTGTCGCACCTGCTAAAAGCGTTTATTGCTATGCAGTGCAATAATAATGTGCAGCACATTATTTGGCTTCTGTTTCGCATGAGGCTTCCCCCCACATCCAGGCAAAAACTTGCAGGCAATCTCTCTGCCCTCCAGAGGACCCCCAGCGTCATACTGGCCTGAAGTTGGCTCTGCAACAGATGGAAGAACCCCTGTTCCCATCTGCTTGTGCTCGTACTCACATCAGTGTTTACTGAGCTCCTCTGAACACCCTGAGAAGTAAGAAATTTATACATTGTTCTATCTTTCCATTCTGTGGACTACATGGCAAAATGAGGCCTAGTTCAGGCAAGGGCATGCCATCTCTACGCATAGGCACAGGACACAGGCCTCTCTATCTTCTCCTCACAGATCTGGCACTTCAGCTTTGCAACACAACCTGGCTCTGCTCTCCCTTTAGGGCCCTGAGCGCTATTTTGCCACAGACTGATGCTGTGGGGAGGAGAGAACAGGCTGGGATGGAGCTGGCAGCCAGGAGGTGAGGGGACAGCAGATGGAGCAGATGCCATACGGAGCTGGTGGAGGGGAACCGCTCTGAGGTGAGGGGTGCTGTGGGACATGGAGCAGGGCTGGGACCATGGGGTCATGCAGGGTGAGGTTGTCTGGCACAGCTGGTCACTGTGGCCTGAGGGAAACACAGCAGCCGTTAGGACACCCATGAGCACTGTGTGGAGACAGTGACCCCAGCAGGAGGCGGCCACTGTAAGAAAACCTCAGTCTGAAGGAGGAAGGAAATTTCCCTGAGGTGGCAGTGAGGCAACCGTGAGGAAGGGGCAGGGTGTGAGGGGACAGGCAGCACGGCAATGAGGAGTGATGGGCTGAGGGCGATGGAATGGGAAGTGAGGGAACTGAGTGAGGTGACCATAAGGAAACTGACAGGAAGTAGAAGTGGCAGTGATGGAGGAGATGGTCAGTGAGAGGATGGCAAGGGCACAGTGAGCGGGGGACAGTGTGTGAAGGGACAGTGAGAGAAAGGAGGGACGGCATGTGAGGGGATAGCGTGTGAGGGGACAGCCAGTGAAGGGATGGCGAGAGAACGGAGAGACAGTGAGCAAGGGGCCTGAGAAGGGACAGGGCATGAAGGAACAGTAAGGGGACAGTGTGTGAGGGGACAGCCAGTGAGGGGATGGTGCTTATGGGGACTGGGACTGAGGGAATGGTGTGTGAGGGGACAATGAGTGAAGGGAGTGAGGACATGTTGTGTGAGGGCACAGTGAGCAGCGGTGGTGGCAAATACAGCAAACAGGTGGCTGAGGCCCTGGCAAGCAGAGGTCTCATGGAGTTGGAATGAACTCAGGCATTCCTATGCTGTTTTCCTGCCCCACATTCCTATTGTAACAGCATCTCATTTCTCCACCTCACGTAAAAACTTGCCTCAGACTTTTTTCTGATAATAACGTTTTCAGCTCACATTTTAAAATCTTTTAAAATCTCTGCATAAACCTCTGCATTTTTGTTCAGTATTTTTGGTATGCGCTTTCTGAAAAGCAGCAAGGGTTGAGATAACTCAGGCTCATGTCTGTCTGAATATAACAAATATGGATGGAATCAAAAACTGCCAAAAGGGCAATATCTTGTCTATAATTATTGCTCTTTGTTCAAGAGCATACAGAATTACTGAAATCTATAGTACACTAGTATAAAGAGTTGTCACAGTGATCCTTCTGAGTTTTACTTTTTTTTCCATCCAGATAGACAAAAAATTATGTACAGAAATTCTGCAGATTTCTCTGAAATCCCGTGAAGGGGTAGTTTGAGAGAAGGCATTTCAGCTATTGTTAAGATTACAAACCATTTTTTACATTGAATTTCTGTCATATTAGCCATGGAATTAATTATATTTCAAAGCTCCTTGACTTGCTTAGCATTGCTCAGATCATAGAATCATAGAATAACTTAGGTTGGAAGGGATCTTAAAGCCCATCTAGTACCAAAACCTGCCATGGGCTGGCTGCCCCCCACCAGCTCAGGCTGCCCAGGGCCCCATCCAACCTAGCCTTGAGCACCTGTAAGGATGAAGTATCCACAGCTCTCAGGGCAGCAGTGCCAGGGCCTGGTCCTCCTTTCCTCCTTTCTTAAAAATGGGAGTGATGTTTCCCTTTTTACAGTCACCAGAGACTTTGCCTGACAGCCGTAATTTTTCAAATATCAAAGAGAGTGTCTTGGCAACCAATCATCCAGTTCCTTCAGAACCCTGGGATGCATGTTATCTGACCCCATAGACTTGTACATCTTCAGCTTCATGAGGTGGTCTCAAACTTGCTCTGCTCTTACAGTGTGAGGGATATTGCTCCCCCAGACCCCAGCTAGAGGTGCAGGGACACAAGAGCCACGGGAAGCCTAACTGGCCACGAAGACTAAGGCAAAGAGCTCATTACTTATGACTACATGCATTGTTCTCATTCAGGCAGATCAAATCTACTCAAAGGGATTCAGAAGATTAAACAAACACAATATATTTGGAAGAAAGTCATGCTTATCTTCTTTTTTTTTTTCATTAAAAACATATATGCTACACCCTAATTATGGCTATAGAAACACTACGTAGTTATCATATTCTGATATTTTGCTAACGTGTAACAATTCCTGTAAAAATATGTATGCTATTTATTTCTGTGACAAAGAGAGGAGCTACCTAGATATACAGTGCAACAATATTTTAATCTCTTGAAAATCCATTTGTTAGAGTTTAGGTTACATTAATTCTTCTAATTAAGAATGCCTTCTAATACATTCACATGGGACAAACTGATAAAAACGCCATCTTCACATGGTAGATTTAAATGACAATGAAAGCCATTGGGACTAATCCACTGTGTAAACAAATGAGCTTTCTGAAAAGACAAATCTGTAAAGATAGCGAAGGAGAAACAGCAGTAACTCTACTGGAATGAAGGATGTTGCTCGCCGCCTCTGATTCTCGTGATTATAGCACTATGCCAGATCACATGAGGGCTGAATAAACTGAAATCAAAAGTCAAGTTACATTTCATAGCTAAAACTTTATTTTAATGTGCAAAAACACTCTGGGAACCAGTCTGACTTCCCTTTTCCCTCACCCAGGTAACATCCAAAGGAATCAAAAATCATCAGAAAGAAACTCTCAAGTGCTTGTCTAGCTTACCGGCTGTCACTCCAAATGTAAGGAAGAGGTAGTGCACACTTGAGGCATAGGCACTCAATATCCAGCCTAGGGCATTCAATATCCCTCCAATTATTGCTGTTTTGCGGCACCCACACATGGTAACGAATAAACCAATGAAAGGACCTGTTAATGAACATGAAGAAATACTGTGTTATTTATCTAAATCCCTAAACTCTTTAGTAATTTTTCACACCAAAATTCTTAATGATGCTTTAAACACTGTGTTAAAACATCATGCCACTCACTCAATTCAGGGTTTTATTTCCTTATTTTCATGGAAAAAAATATATTGTCTAACCAACCTTACTTAGCATACTTAGCAAGTACCCTTAAGACATAAAATCAAGATTGCTCCACGAAGGAATGGCTTAAATAGAGGAAGAAACGGAAACCATTTTTCCCAGTGCAAACGCTGTGAGTGCAGACCTTTTTTTAGAAGTCATTAGAAAGCAAATTTTTAATTTCGTTTTCAGTGGAATATTTTAGGCAGACCAAAACACATTTTCAATCTTAATTTAGGGAAATAGAGATGTGTATTTACACACATACACAAACACACGCCTACAGATATTCTTTTGGATTGCTCCAACCACTACTTAGAAATTAATTTTTTTTCAGTTACCAACTTACATATAAATTAGTTCACTATCCAAATTCAACATTTTCTCATAGATAGAGTATGGAGAGGACCACAGGCTTAGCAGAACCCGTTTTCTGGATTCTAATGAGTCCTTGAAGTCACAAGCATCCTTTTCCTGACATTGCTGCCTGGTCTAATTGTCTTCTCTATCATCTTCCCTGCTGTCCCCTATCTTCCTCTAATTTGTAATTTGTCACCTGGACAAGTTAGAAGAGATAACTGAGGAGAAACTGAGCAGCTCTGCTGGTAAACTGAAAACTGTAAGAAAATATTTGAAGGGTGAGCAGCAAACATATTCCAAAAATCTCTGTAGTTCTGAAATAAATGATGCTAGAACATACCTACAATAAGTGTAATGCCCATGCTAAGAGAGCTAACCCATGCTGTTAAGCCACGACTTTGATTAAACTCTTCAAGCCACTCCATGTTGAGTATTCCAAGGGCCATTTGGGACCCCATGATAAGTATGTGCACAAGGAAAGAGGAAAATACAATCATCCAAGCCCATCCTCCATCAATGTTTGGATTAGGCTTAATTGGCTTACTTCCAGCTTTTGAGTCATCTCCAAAATCATACCCAATATCCTCTCGACTGGCATACATTTTTTCCACAGTATTCTGAAACAAACAAAGTAAATAATTTCAAAACACATTCAAAATGATACAATTTGGTAGCTTGGTTATAGTGAATAGCATAAATCACAATTGCGTTTCACCTTTTTTCCCTCATACTTGATTTTCACTGTTCAAATGCAAAATACTTTGAAAATTCTCCAATTAACGTGTATGTACTTTATGATCATGGCTGTCTATGTAAGAGTACTCATAGGTGCCAGTAGGTCACATCGTTTCCATTAGCACATATTTACTCACTTGTATGCGGCTGAGAGCACTCACTCCTCATGGGTTGGCTCTGGTCAGAGAAGATCAGGCTCTCTCTGTATTCCTTCTGCTGTCTCAGTAAGATTACGTGCCTTCAATTAATAAAGCTTGGAGTAAAGAAATAGAAATCTTAAAGAGGCAGGCAGATACTTTTTCAGAGGAAACAAATTTGGATATGTATTTCTTCCTTAGTAGTGAAGACAGAAAGATAAAGTCATAAGGTTCTTGATTTTCAAAAAGCCTTGCTGATATAAATTACAAAGAGGGGACTGTTACTTCAAGTCTGTCAAGTTTAAGACTTTGTCAGAGCCAGTTTGACTAACTGTTCACTGTTATACTCTCAGATTCCATAGTATTAATACATATAACTCTACTAAAAGCAATGAACTCTTCCAAATTAATGCTTATCAGAATCAAACTGTGTGGCAGAGTTATATGCACAAACATGGGGGATCAGGTCATAATATCTTGTTTATCTTCATTTCTTTCTTTCTTACTCTAAATGTTAAATTTGCAAGCCATTTTTAATTGAGAAATGGGCAAGATGCAGAACCTAATCTCTCCATCTGATTTATGCAACATATCAAAATGTTACATGGTTGTGGAGCAGCACATCGGTTTCCATGGAGACTAGAAATGTGTAATGATACAAATAACCAGAGATGGTAATTTTTTCCCCTTCTTTTCTTTTCTGGAGAAACAGAAAAGAGCCATCAACTTCACAATAGTCAAACAAAATAAGAAAGTTATCAAAATTGTTTTTGAGAGCTTCATGTATTCTGCAATCCCTCAAAAGATATGTCTCCAGTTCAGGGCCAGATCCTCTGTACAATACATTGACAGTGAATAGAATAATTCAGACTTTGTACTAATGTAAATTTGTGCTGTTAATCTTTAAATATAGGAGTATATTTATAGGAGTATAGGATTATCTGCTTCTTCAGTTATTAGTTTTCCAAAGTATTTTACTTTTTTCTTATTGCTAGATAAACATACAAAGAATGTCTTCAAGTATTTCATGTTAATGCACAGCGGAGGTCGAAGCCACTGCTTCACAGGCATCACTGACAAACTGCCCACATATGTAACCTCTCCATGCTGCCTGCTGGTAAGTTACCTTCCGAGTGCCACACAGCCCTTATTTGCAATAGGTAATTACAGATAGCTGTGGGCAACTTGAACTTCAGGGTTTCTTCAAAAGCACTCTGATTTGTATATAATCAGTTCATATAATGAACTGTAACTAAAATAAGTTGTACCTCTGTTATGAAATTCCATACATGCAAACTCTTTCTGGACTATGTTATCTCTAGTCCTGACTTGGCCAGGGGGGAGAGAACAAAAGTATGGATGACACAGGGAGGCATAACAAGAACCGTGCACATTTAACATTTGCCACATGAGCAGATAATCTGGGATGAAATGATGAGTGCCACTGACAGAGTGCCATTTCATACACACCCTGACTTATTGGCTTTTTCTTTCCAAATCGGGCAGCAAAAAGAGAAGGAGATATTCTTATTCATCTTCCTGGAGTCCTCCAGGGTGTTTCAGGCAGGACTGCGTAGGTGGCGGGAGGAATGGTGAGGAGTGAGGGTTGCAGACTTTACTTTGAATGGAAGAGTTAAAATTATACTTCATCCTTCTTCTACAGTGCGTAGGTCTCAAAGATGGCATTTTCACCCTGTCTAACAAGGTTACTAGGAGCTAGATCCCCCGGTGATGCAATTTATGTGACTACCTATTGAGGACACAGCCCACTCACAAGAGAGAGAAAGACAAACTACATAAAGGTAAGAAAGTTACTGCATAATAATGCTAATGGAAAAAAAAAAAAGAGAAATAGCAGAATGAATGAAAATTTCAAGCTGCTAAGTACAGCCTGTGTGGGATTAGTGAAAAATGTATGATAGATATCACAGTACATCTTAAATAATGGAATACAAAATTATGTAACTCGAGAGTCAGAGTGAGGATTCAGTATGGAACCTCATGCATCTGACTATTTTTTGTGTGCACCTGCATACTGATACTGGATACAAAAAAAATCTTCTTTGGACCAGAAGGAAATAGATACATCTTTCATACTTTTAAAAAGTTTTTAAAAGATTTAAAGCAAAAATAATTGGCATAGAGATTCAAAGATAGGACATTCATCTTTCCAGCAGCAGAGAAAGTGCAAGCTACCTGACAGAATGGGCTTCACCCGATTCAATGCAAGTTAATGCAGGCTTACGACAACCCCCACAAAGCTTGTGAAACTGCATACACTTTTCCTTTGAATAGGAATCTCACTTATTATTACTTTTATGCTAATGTCACAAATTCAAAGTGAATACACTCAAAAGCACAGAAGGCCATTTCCAATAGCTGCGCAAACCTGAAGCTCTGGATGAAGCAAAGATTGGATGTCTGGATTCTCTCGCTGCCACTGACTCACCGCCCATAGCCTACAACCCAGGAGAAGTGCTCTTACCTGCCCTCAGTCTTCTTCCCACACCACAGCACTGACAAGAACACAGTAGCACAGAAGGCAGAGAAGCCCAATGAGCTCTCAGTAATTGTGAAATCCTAGAGAAACTGCAATGTAAATGATAGCAGCTCATTTATGAAGTCAGACATGCTTTCCCAGTGAGCAAGGCAGTGAAGACTCTTGCAGTAACAGTGTTTATATACAGCCTCCCACAAGGAGCTGCATTTAAAGACAGGAGAATCTGGATTATTGTTTGGGCAGCTGGAGAACAACTGGATTTTTTTCAGAAAAGCTTTTTATACAGTAAGTACACACGATATGCAGAGCTCTTAGAAAATTGGCTCAAACATTGGAGTCTACAGAAACACTGAGCTTTTCTGAAAATCTGACTTACGAGCTCTTTTAGAGACAAATGCAGGTGCTGTAATAAGATCAAAGTCAGCAGAGAAACATCCACGTTCCCTGTGCCATTACTGGCACTCTATGGCTCCCTGGTTAGAAGTTGAATGGGATCATCAGAAAAACATCTGATCTGGATACAAAAAAGTCCCTGCAGTGAAATTTTTACACATTCTTTTGTAGCCTCTTCCAGTAACTGATTGCTTCTGCTTTTAAAAGTATGGCATCAAATGGGAATTTAAAGGTACATCCAATGGATATAACTCATAAATACTTCATAAATAGTACTAAGGTTTGCTTCACAGTATTCTCACTAGATATATGTAATGATTTGTTTTTTGAAGATATATAGGAAACATATTGCTAAAAGCAAAACGCAGGGTCTGTTCAGGTGTTACTTCGTTGTAACCGGAACATATGCCATGACTTCTGTTGTCAGTCTCCAGTTGACTTCACTGGAGGCACAACTACGGGTCAGATCAGCTCCACTTCTGCAGATCAGAGGCACGCCGCGTGCCCGCAGAGTGAGAGAAAAACGGAAATAGGAGAACGCCACAAGCCATCACGCAGCGGCGACCCGGCTCGGTTCGGTGCCCCTGCGTGCCGCCCTGGATCCGCTCGGACGGCTCCGAGCGCCACGCGGCGATCGATGCCGCGCTTTCAGCGCGAGCACCAGCGGCAGCGACCGGCGGGAACGGGCTCGAGGGCGAGCGGGGCGCGGGGATCGGGAAGGCTGCTGCCGGGCCGCATCGCCGCTCCGTAAGCTTTCGGAAGCGCTACGCGTCACGCCCTCCTTAACACGCGAGTCGGGCTCGTGCGGGCGCCGCACCGCCCCGGCACAGCGCTCCCCGCGGCGGCACCTGCCGGGCCCGCAGCGCTGCGGGGCTCCGCGCGGGGCGGCGCCGGGGGAGGGCGCGGGGCCGGAACCGCCCGCCCGCCGAGCACAAAGGATGACCGCTAGTTACCTCGCTGCGGCGGGGCTGCCGCCGCCTCCCGCCGCCCTGGGGCCGCCCCCGGCCCCGCAGCCCGACCCCGGTCCGCAGCTCGACCCCGGCCCGCGCCCCTGCTCGCGGCGCCGCTGGTGCCGCGCGGCTCCTCCCGGCCCCTCCCGAGCTCCTCACCCCGCAGGATGCTGCCGCGCCGCCCCGCGCCCCAAGCTGCGGCGTCCCGCTGCCGACCTGCGCCCTCTCCGCTCCTCCTCGCCCCGCTCGCCAGCCCGGGGCTTATTGTCCGCGGCGCCGCGCGGCGTCTGCCGGGCGCTTCGCTCCCCGGGCGGCTCGGCTCGTGCGCTGTCTCGCTTCCATTCCCTGCAATTTCAAATCTCCACGCTCTTTCATTCCTGCGATACCGGCTAATTCTGGTTTGGCGGAGGAGATTTGCAGTCCTCTCACATGCACACTCTTGTGGCTGAATGAAGTTTTTTGCTGCACAGGTTATCGTCGGAAATACATATTGGAGAGAGTTGAAGAATATCATCCAATGAAAGCTTTCAGTCTCGGGTTTTAAGGGCCTCTGGGTTTCAGTAAATTGTTAACTTTACAGAGGCTTGGATGGCTTGGGAGAACTTGGGTAGCTAAACAACGCTAAGAATGAAATGTGGAAGTGTCACGATATAGCACCTCATTTGCACAATGCGCAAGCTTCAAAATTCTTCCCTTAGAATGAAAACAGAGTTTGAAGAACCATAGAATATTGCAGATATTTAAGGACTGGGGAGTCCAACAGGTGGCTCCACACAGGACCATCCAAAAATCAGACCATATGACTGAGAGCATTGTCCAGATGCTTATTGAATTCCAGCAGCTCAGTGCCTTGACCCTGGGAGCCTGTTCCAAGCTCACCACCCTCTGATGAAGACACCTTTCCTTCTCTCCTGCCTGAGTTGCAGAAATGAATCAGAGCAGTACCTGGATCTCATTTCTACCTTTCTGAGTAGTCAGAGGCATTAATGAGGTATGCACTCTGTAATGCACTGCTCTATTTGCAGTAAATTTGCTCAGACTAAAGAGATCATATGCCAGTGTGCAAAACTTCTATCACTGGGGAGTTGCGTACTACAGAGGTGCTGAATAGAATAGTTGAAGGCAGTAACAGTAGATTTGAGAGAAGATTAAATGAGGACAGACCGACAGTAATAGTGATAGTGTTTCATCTTTATGGTGCTTCAGACTCTGCTGAAGAGCCTTATTTTGAATGGGTTAAAAATACTGATTTGGTGTTTTCTTTTGTGTTTTTATTTAACCCCAGTATTTGATGTGTGCCATTACACATGCAGATCACAAGCATTTCTTTTCGTACAAATTCAAAGATCTGATCCAGTGTGTATATGTAACCTATCACATATACCTTTAAAAAACATTTTTATCTGGTTTTAGTTAAATCACGTGGAAGATTATGTGCTATGGCTTCAGTCTTCACATAAGTCTTAGAATATTCTACTTTGTGCTGCAGTCTTAAAAAAGTAATCCTTGTCTAGAATCAGCAACTAGATTGGTGTCAGACTTGCGGTTGGGTTCATTTCTCTCTCCTTTGTAAACAAAATGAGATATCTCCTTTTAAAAGATCATAGTATTGCACTGCAAATGCAGGTGTCGTTCTGAACTGTACATGTTCCCAGTGACTGTTTTGCAGTACCCTCAACCGCGTGTGGGCATTCCTATCCCAGGTTTTAACTTTGGCATCAGCTTTTTAGCTGGAGCCTTGTTTCATAAAAGGTTTCATGCTAAGGGCTTGACATGTGAATTTGCTGCTTATTGGCAGGAGTTGCTACCTGATGTGACACATACTTTGATTCGTGAATCAGCTGACATGCTAACATACATTATTAAGTCTACCACAGAAACAGATTTACTGGAGTAGCAGGATGATTCATCACAAAATATTAAAAATCTATTTCTTTGGCTGTTAACCCATGTTCCTTCTAGTACTTGAGATGCCATCTGCTTGCTTAAATCCTTGTGCTAACAGATTCTGTCTGTAAGGTTTGAGCTGATAGAGAATTCACTTAGCTGTGTCATACTGCCTCAGCAGTTCTGGTTCAGAAGTCATTGTGGTTTACGGCTAAAATCTTGGATTGATGCCGTCTCTTGAAAAGATGAGTACTTATTGATCTGTTTGAATTTTTACCATTAAATTGTGCAGGTTTATCAGGGAAAATACAAATTATGTTTCATAAGAAAAAAGAAAAAGTATTCTGTAAGAATGAGAGGGACAGTGCTATGGTTTCAGAAAAAAAAAAAAAAGGCATGCAGTTTTGAGCCAAGATGCAAAAAGTGCCAAATTGAGTAAAGTAAGATGTGAATAGTCTGACAGTGCCTGGTACATTACAGATCTTAATCTTAACTGTATATATTGGTTGGATGGCAAGCATAATAATAGAAGCTGGAAAGGAATCTTTTTACTAGACTTTTTAACTTGATGGTAATTGTATGTGACAACATAACTTAAAGGCAGAGAGAAAGAGACGGAGGGAGAGAGGGAGAAAGGCAGAAGAAGGAACCAGTAACTCAGCCCTGCTTGCTGTCTGAGGAGCCGTGTGGTGTATTAGACTTTCACAATTGCAGAAGTGGTTGGAATGGACTCTAGGGTCCACTCAGTCCAACCTTATACTTGAAGGAAGATTGTGACTTGTATTTCAGGTCAGCCATGGCTTATTTACCCTTGAAGCTCTTCAAGGATAGAGGCTTTGCAGCTTTTGTGTCTAACACCTGTGTGACTCCGTGCATGCAAAATCATGTGCATCCACTCAAAGCTCCAGTGACTTACCTTGTGGCCTTTACTCCTTGTTTTACCATTTGCCATACTGAGAAGAGTTCATCTCTACAATCTTTGTCTCTATTAATGCAATTGCAGATTGCTATCAGATCTGCTTTTCCTCCTCTTCTCCTCACAAGTCATATACTATATGTCTCTGCCATCTTGCTTGACTTCTTCATGACCTCCTGTTTTTCAACATTCTTCTTGGACCAGGCAGCCCAAAACAGAACAAAATATCCCAGATTTTGACTCATTAGCACTGAAGAAAGAGAGAGAAAAATTTCTGTGCATCTGCTGTCTTTTCTCCCTTCCTAATGTAGGCCAGTGTATTGCCACTTTATTCATGACAGAAACACTGTTGGCTCATGTTCAGCTTAGTGTCCACTGTGACTGCCATATCCTTCTCATGGGGCTGCTGCTCAGGCAGCCTGTGTGAGTGCCTGACGGTACTCAACCCTATATGCCCACATTTTCACTCCTTGTTAATCTTCACTAGATTGTTGTTCAGTCAATTTTTAAGTTTCCCAAAGTTCCTTCAACTGAAGCTCCGCTACTGGGTTTGAGAACTATCCCATCCAGTTTAGTACTGTCTGAAAATCTGAAGGAGGCACATCCCATGTCAAGATACAAATCACAGCTAAGCTAATGAACAATACTGGCCTCACTACTGACCCAGGGCAGTCTGCTTGCTGCTGGCCAGCAACTAAATATCACCTCATTGATTACTATCCTTTAAACCCAGCAGTTTATCAAATTTTCAACCCACCTAGCAGCTCATTCATCCAGGCAATATGCCTCAGGTTTTTCCTCACTCTGTGCTTTAACCACTTTGCTTAATTCCCATTGCTCAAAATAGCAGCTTAGAGACTGTTCAGCCCTCTGAAAACACATATTGATGAAAATATAAAGTGCTGATTTAGATTCCCAGCATTTATCCTGTACTATTGCCGCAGTGCTCATTACTTGCTTCCCTAAAGCTCTCATTAAGTACCCACCCTGTTCCCCAAGAAGTGTAGTACTGCAGTGATTAATAAGAAAATAAATATTTGAGATAACGATTTGGTTGCTACAGTATCAAGACACAGAAAAGAAAAGGCACCCTGCTTTCATTTCGTTCTATTCATTTCTATTTATCTGGTCAATTCTTGCTACACAGCTGTTGGTTTTTTTAGGATATTTTATCTTCCTTTCCATAACCTTCATCTGCATTTTGAAGGGTATGTCATCTTCATCCTGTTAAGGAACAGGAAAGAAAGAGGAAAACAAAAATGAAAAAGAAAGAAAGAAAAGGAAAAAATGAAAAGGAAAAGGAAGAGGAAAAAGAAAATGAAAAAGAAAAAGAAGAAAAAAATTGAAAAGCAAAAAAGAGGGAAAGAAGGAAAAGAAAAAGAGAAAAAGGAAAAGAAAAAGAAAAAAAGAAAGAAAAGGGAAGCGAAAGGGAAAAGCAAAGGAAATAAGAAAGAGAAAGAGAACAGGAAAGAAGAGCAGAAGGGAAGAAGAGAAAAACAAGCCAAAGTTAATATTTTAATATGGCATAGTACTGCAGCTTTCTTATGATGCCTCAAAAACTGTGGCTGCTCTTCATTTTGGTGACTCCAAACCGCCAAAGAAAATGCCAAATTATGCAGCAAATTATCTTGCTTTTTTCCACTTCCTTTCTGAAGAGAATCCCAGCTACCTTTGGGGGATTTACCACAAGGCAACATCCTAAAAGAAAATCTCCAGGAAGTGCAAACTCTTTCAGCCATTTACCCACCTCCTCACACGATAGCTGCAAAGTCTTACCCCCATGGGCAAGACTGAACTATGTTGCTAGCTTGCTTGCTGGAGTTCACTCAATTCTGAAGATAAGCCATGGGAATGACATTCAGAAGCAAAAGAATTTGCAACATTTTGATCACTGCCGGTATGGAGATATCCATTTGGACAATATCTGTTTGTCTTTCTTCTTTCTTCTGTCTGCAGGAGCTGATGTATTACAGGGGTACGTGTAATGGGGTTGGGATGTATATAAAAATGTACAGGGGCAATTTTCTTAGATCCTTCAGGGAAGCCATGCTCTTATGTGTATCCTGAGAGATATTTGGGGAAAAACTTCCTGAACTGCGTTAAAAAGACAGCAGGATGATGGCTATTTCAAATGGCATGGCTATTTCATCAGTGCTTTGCTGAGATACACATTAAAAATACCCTCAGCAGAACTGTAAATTTCTGTTCCAAAATCAGTGAGTTGGTGCCCAGTTCTTCCTGCTACAGCTGGGGTAGAGCAGCAAAAATGAAGGGACAAAAGGAATGGGAAAAGAACACAGAGATGGAGAAGAAGCCCGGAGAGCTGGCAGGGAACACTGTAAATGCAAGTGTAGGCCTGGTGGCTTCTGCTTCTAAAATGAACTCTAACCCAGTTCAGAGAGTTCCATAGATGTACTTTGACACAGCCCCACCATAAGACTATTTAAAACACAACTTATGTATGTCCAAGAAGATATGAAAGTACTTTGTTTACTGAAAAATAATGTAGTACATGCTCTGCTGACAGAAAAAAATCTTACAGGTTAATTAGTGTGCATTATGAGCATCTAATACACATGTGCAATGACATCCAGAGTATGTTCAGAATTCTTCCTTGCTCTGTTGGAATTCTTTGTAGGGTTGGATTTCCATTTCTTTTTGCACAGTGTTAATTAATTTCAACTTTGAAAATTAACAATCCAAGTTGCAATTTGAGCAGAAAAAATAAACTATCATATACAAAAAAATTCTGTTAGTTCTAACTGCTGTTGTGACACTGACATGCTTTGCACATGCAGATATCTGGCTTTTCTGGTTTAAAATGTGAGCACAAGGGAGTGGCTGGTGTTCATTAAACATCACAAGTATCATAATAGCAAAAAGAACACAAAGGCCCTGTGATATGACTCACAGTTGTGCTGTGGTTTCTTCTTCCTCTGGGTCAAACCTGTGCATGGTAAGAAATCTCAGAGCATTCCGTGAGAACTGTATGCTGTGCTTGTTGAAAATGCACCAAATTAACTGCAAACTCCAGTAGCATCAAGTTAGCTTCAACTAATTTATATAGAGTATTGATTTCAGTGATACCAGGGATTCAGGCTGATTCAAATCACTGTATTCATCTCTGTGCAGTAACTTTATAAATTTTCAGTACAGAAATGTAGTAGCTAAGTCAATGTTATGCTTGTGTCTTCTCCAAAACAAAAAAGTTGCTCTCACAACTGCAAGTTAAGCATAGTGTTCTAAATAAACTGCTAGGTTCATTCTGCAATCAAATTCTTTTATGAAATCCTAACATCAGATTTTTAATAACTTGATATATATAAAACTATCTATCAATATCTATCAATATCTTACCAAAAGTTTTTGGGTTTGTTTTTTATTTTTAACACAAGAACTGCAAAAATATTATGACACATGAGAAAAGAGGAAGTAAGCAATGATCACAGACACAGCAAGGGAGAGATGCTTACACTGTCCTACAATGAAACAAGTGCTATCAATATTTTAGCCAAATTACAATATGTCACTTACTCAGTTTGCACATGTGAGATGAATCTCCTAAGGTCACCCTCAGCAGCATTTCAGCCAGATATTTTGGGGATGACAGAAGCTGCCAGGGGTGTTCTTGCTGCTTCCAAACTTTGCTGCTATTACTGTCCCTGAAGCTGCACATGCTGGTTTGGAGGGCTGAAGTATGAGGGCAAAAGAAAAAAAATTAGATCCTGCAGCACAAATTGCTGTGAAAGTTCAGCCAGAGCTATGTGTACAAAGGCTGATGCTATGTGTCCAGGATAGAGGCTGATGCTACTTGTTTCCTCTCCTCTCCTCTCCTCTCCTCTCCTCTCCTCTCCTCTCCTCCTCTCTGTCTATGTAGCATTCATGTTTTCAATGTCTATAGTTTCCACTTAACAGACAGGGGAAAGGAATGTGATCCTTGCACCACCATTTTTCAATCTTTATTAAACTGTCTCAGGAGTTTAAGGAGTATAGAACAGAAATATAGATGTATTTTACGTTGGGTTTTAGTTCTTGAGCAGTAAACAGAAAGTCATAACAAAACCAACCAGTTTTAGTTTGTCCATTTTTCAGCAGTAAAGAAAAATTTGCAAACTTTGAAGTCAATTAAACTTGCTGTGCTAAATTATCTCTGTGCCAATCTACACATGAACACCTCCCAGAACATTTCTTCTTACCCTTCTCCCAGTACCTTTCTCCAAAGAGTTTCAGCCTTTGATTATAGGCTTCTATGGCAGTCCCGCAGCTACTAGGTGTGCTGTGTTCACTTCCCAAAAGAAATTACGTGCATCATTGTCACGTTAGTAGCTGATTTCAATATTACCATTTCTGTTATATTTATGTATTTTTTTAGATTTTTTAATTTATCTGTTAATATTCTTGTCTGAAGAAATCAGGATTGTGTAGTGAAAAGAAGGAAAAAAAATAATTGAAACATGGTTGTCCAGGCACATAAAATTATTTGTGTTCATTCTTCAGTTCTAATGATTGTAGGAAGTAACAGCAATTAAATTTCAGCCGTCAGAGCCTTAATATTCTAGAAATTACATCGGTTTGGTAATACGATGAATTAAATTGTTCTCCTGTTTTTCAAATTTGACCTTATTGCTTTAATGATGTAGAAATTATTTTTTTTTGTCAGAATCTGCCTAGCAACAAAAGATGCTCTCTCGCCCTCTAGTGGAAGATAATAACATCGTTGTTTTTCTTTTGCATCTCTAAACCATCAGGTAATGCAGTCAGAGGCTGAAATCTTTTCTTAGTAAGAAAATATGATAATTTGTTTACTGTATGGCATAAGTGCTATATGAATACTATTGTAATGGGATATTAATGGCTTTTTTTTCTGCAAGTGCAATTGTTTTTAAAGTGATCCTAAATGACATGAATTAGACATCTAGACGCATTTTTAAATAACAAAAAAGGCCCAGCAGCTGATATTAAAAAGAAGTCCTAATCCCAGAAGTAATAGACAGCATGCTTTTGAACATAGGAGCAGCTTGCATGTTTGTATTTGCCAGTTTGATCCTAAATACAAAAAGCAGTGCCCAAATGATAAACTTCATTTTAATCCAAATGCTTGCAGTATTTCTGATGTTCATCTTAAGGAGACTGCCAGAGTACTTGGATGCAATTTATACATGTGTCTTTTTCAGAATCAGAATGTTCCAATCTACTGATTTGTTTCAGTCTCCAAATAAACAATTTTTTAAGAATTCCATAAACATCTTCCCAGCAAACTATATGTAAGTGCAAACTGCTTATGTAAGTAATGATTCACAGGACTAAGTCTATAACTAGGGGAGTAGAAAACACCTCCTGTATATTACTGACTAAACTTCCCAAAGTGTGCCTAAAATTCCTCTACTTCTAGTTTCCAAAATAATCAGACCACTGTTTCTTGACTCGATTACAGTTTTCAGTGCAAAATTTTTCTTATTCTGCTTCTGAGCTGTTTTGCAGCATGTTTTTTTTCTTTTCTGGTTTTAATATCCTACTTTCTCAATGAATATCTTTCTTTCCCTTTTCTTGTTGCCATGCAAAACTTCACCCAGGTGGGTGCAGCAGATGCCAGTCCAAAGGATGCAACAGGAAACATGTATGTAAAGTTCACAGCCTGCAAGCATCTCGCAGGGAGAGGGGCTTTCTACACCTGCATTGCTGCTTTTCACCAAGTGTGTCACTGTCAGCACTTTTAATTCATATTAATTTTGGTTTGTGTGTTTCTTGTTCTTGCCACATGAAAGAGTAACAAAGCTACTTAAAGCAGCTGGATGACAGTTCTGGGTTGCCACTGTCTCACTCAAGTACCCATAGAAAGTGGATATCTCACCAAGGAGGAAAAGCTTTTATTTTCTTCCACGAGGTGTGGCCCCAAGGAGACACAACTCTGTGGAGCAATGAGTCACTTAAGTTGTAACTGCTGTAAGCAGCACAGGAACTTTGCCTTCTCTGCTTTGAAGAGGGTGAAAACAATGTGTTAAGATACATAGGTTGTTCGGAAAGTAATGCCTCTTATTTATTTCCAAGCAAACTACATCAGATACAAAGAGCACAATATTTGATAGAGAAAATTCTTAACTACAAAACACTGTTTTTCAACACTGTTACCACCATGTGCCATGCATTTTTGCCAGTGATGGACAAGAGCTTGCACGTGCAAAGAATAATAAAGGTTTCTGTTAGAAACATCAACCAGGAAAGGAAAGTCCAAGGATTACCCTCCCCAGTGAGCAACACAGGCAGGCTAGTAAAAATGATCAAGAAGGCTGAGGGATTCAACAACTTTTTTGCCTCGGTCTTCACTAGAGACTGCTCTACACACAGCCCTCAAGCAGATGGTTCTGAAGATGGGCACTAGGAGAGCGTTGTCCCTCCCTCTGTGAGCAAAAGTCAGGTCCACGACTGCCTGGGGAACCTGAACATCTGTATGTCTAAGGGTCTTGATGAGATGCATCCCACAGTCCTGAGGGAATTGGCTGACGTAGTTGCCAAGCTACTCTCAAGGATATCTGAAAACTCGTGGCTGTCACATGAAGTCTGGTGACTGGAAGAAACGGCAATATGGCACCCATTTTTAAGAAGGTTAGAAAGGATGACCCAGGAAACTACTGACGTGTTAGCCTCACCTCAGTGCTGGGGAAGATCATAGGGCACATCCTCCTGGAAGCTATGCTAAGGCATATGGAAAAGAAGGAGGTGATACGGGATAATCAGCACAGCTTCACCATGGGCAAGTCTTGCCCAACCGACCTTGTTGCTTTCTATGATGCCATCCATGGATAACGGAAGAGTCACTGATGTCATCTATCTGAACTTCTGTAAGGCCTCTGACACTGTCCCACACAACATCCTTCTCTCCAAGTTGGAAACATATGGTTTTGATGGGTGGACTGTTCAATGGTTGAGGAACTGGTTGTGAGACTGTACCCAGAGAGTGGTGATCAATGGCTCGATGTCCAGGTGGAGACAGGTGACAAGTGATGTCCTCAGTACTGGGACCAGGGCTCTTTAACATCATCAATGACATCAGCAGTGGGATTGAGTGCACCCTCCACAAGTTTGCAGATGACACCAAGCTGTGTGGTGCAGCTGACACACTGAAGGGACAGGATGGCATCCAGAGAGACCTAGACAGGCTTGAGCAGTGGGCGCAGGTGAACCCATGAGGTTCAGTAAATCCAAATTTTGCACCTGGATCGTGGCAACCGCTGCTACCGTAGAATCATAGAATCACCAAGGTTGGTAAAGACCTCTAAGATCATCCAGTTCAACTGTCCGTCTATCGCCAATATTTTCCACTAAACCATGTCTCTGGTACAGCATCTAAATGTTTCTAGACCAGCCCCATGGACGGTGACTCCACCACCTCCCTGGGCAGCCTGTTCCAGCCCCTGACCATTCTCTCGGATAAATATTTCCTACTTAAACCACTGATCAGTTTTGAGGCTGTGTTCAATATGGAGCACAAATATGATTTTAATACAGCTTTCTTAGCTGCCAAGAAAGGAAATTATTGTTAACCTTTCTCAACTTCATTTTAGAAGCACTGACACTCTTCTTTTCCAGCCACTTTTTGTTCATGAGCTGTAAAGGTTTTTCACCAAATTACCGTGTTGCTAACATGGAGTTAATTTATTTTTTCAGCTGCACTGACCTTTCAGGCTTAGGCAGCACATTCCTGCTTCTGGAGATCTGCTTTAAGGCGGCATAGGGCCATAGACATGTAGCTCCTGGCATTTGTGACCTGACAGCTTCCTGAGTTTGTATTTACGATTTACTTATTAACAGGAACGTAACAGAAATGTAACAAGAATCCAGTTTTAGCCTTATTGAGGCCGTCTGGAAGGAACGGCCACCACACGTTCACGCCCACAACAAGCACAGTGCAGCTCCTGCACTCCACTGCGTCTCCTGCGGCGGCTGCCGGGGGAGCTGCTTCTTCCCGCAGCGGCTCTGCTCTCCTTGTAGCCGTGCTGAGAGCGAGGGCTTGTCTCGCTCCCAGCCAACACAGAACCGCCCCAAACCAGACATTCAGCGCAGAGAAACGGGCGTGAGTTCTGACAGCGGCCTCCCCTCGCCGCAACGGGAGCTGCAGCGCCTCACCCTCGCGGCCGCGACATGGCGGCGGCAGAGGCCGGCGGGTCGGGATGCGTGCAGGCAGCGCCCCGGGACGGCGGCACGCGGCGGTGGCTCTGCGCGCACTCAGCGGAGCTCCAATCGCGCTCGAATCGTGGTCCCTGGATCCGTTCGTTGAATTATTTAGAAACGACTCCCAGTTTTTTAATGCTTCTTTTAAACAAAACCCCTCTGAAAATGGTGCTTCTATTAAATACGATTTTAAAAATTTTCTATATTAATTTTACTACTGATGTTTTCATATGTGATTGAAGTAAGGCCAGTGTAGAAAATGTCTCTATCCCTGGAACCACATACAGGGTTGTTGCGCTGCAGAACAGCTGTGAACGCTTACTGAGTATCTTCTGTGGACACAATTCGTGATGCTTTGGAGATCGTTACAGACATATTGTTGCACAAACAATACCATTTAGGTCATAGAGAAGGCAGTAGTCACTCTCAGAGCAGACTGCTGAGAAGACTGGAAATAATGAGCTAGTTCTCTGTTCCCATCTTGGTGACTTTTTGACCTGAAGAGCAGGCAGTGCTTGGTAGGCAGGTAACATGATAATCTGGGCCTCTGAAGGGGTTGCAAGCTGCATGCTGTAAGCCTCAGAACCTCTGGTGCTTCCCATCAGTCTTAGGAGACTATCTGTGGTTTCAGTACTCGCTGAAATACACCTGGCAGCTGTTAGAGCAGTGGGTCTCCCGCTGTCACCTGCACTATTCTGAGAGTGTAGAATACAGCATAGGCAGCGTATGTCTGAGCTTTACATCAGATTAAATGGCCCTGATCCTGCTCCCTGCAGTTCTTCTGAGGACCTGGGAAAGCTTCTGGTTCTCACGGCTGATCTTATCCTCACTTTTTAAGAAAAAAAAAATAATAATGTTGTGGGTTAACTAGTACAAATACTAAATGATGGGGTCTTCATTTTCAGCAATAGGACGGAACCAAATGTAATCTTACTTTTCCATAGCCAACTACATAGCTTCCCTACCATTTGTAGCATTAGAATTGAGCCTATTGGCCTGATTCTGCCAGAAGCTCTCAGCAGTTACTGTTCTCAACAGAGATAACTGTTCTCACCATATCATTTGTCAGACCAGGGTTTTGCCTTACACAAGATCAGTAAGGAAATTCATCAGCTGTTTGCCAAGTCGTGCTTTCTGTGTGAGAGCATGATGAATGCAAACAGCTAATAAATCTTTCAAACATTAAATTATTTTAACTTATTTCACCCTTGGTTTCATTTGCCACTTATTGAAATTCACTTAGAAACAAAAACAAATCTCCTACCCATCTACAGAAAATACTTTATGAAATGCTTTATTTACGGTAAATAATGGGATAAATTGGAAAGAAGCCTGGATTCTTGTATACACTAATGACGAAAACACCCAATAAGTCCCCAGAGGCTTTCATGAAAGACAGGTTTCGTTATTGGTTATCATACAGTCCACAACCAGTGAACGCATGACACTTGTCCTGCAGTGTACACACTTGGGCCCTAATGATGCAGAACATTTTTTCTGGATATTTTTGTTTGTTTATTATATTTGGAGAGCTAGGTCTGCATGTTAAGTTGCTGGCTGTTTCAGGTCGCTTGTTTTGGGGATTTACTAGCTTTTTAATATCTGTGTAGCTCTTTCTGAACTTCTGACTTCATTAAGATGTATCAATTTGAATGCCTAAAAATTAAGGTGCTAATGACTTCTGATGGTTTGATAGCAGTAGTGTGTTCACATTTTTCACTGTGTGTGTGCTTTTAGTACATTTAATAACTTACTGCTTACAGTTAGCTGGAGTGGCCTGCAGCTGCTCCACCGCGATCTGTGGGTGTTCAAGCTCTGCACCAGCGTGGCTGTGCTGTAGCCTTGAGGCTATGCGGTGTGTGCGGCTGCTTTCTACCATAGTTAGCTGGCTCTGTTAGCATCACATTAGTCAGAACAATGAGGAGACCGAAGGAAAGCTAAAATTGAAGCTTTAAGGATCTGACTCATTCAGTTTCTGGCACAAGGGGGTGCAAATTGCACTTCCCGAGTTTGCAGCACACCTGGCAAGCCCCAATTACATACCAAATACACTGCTTTGAAAAGGTCTGCTTGCTGCCTCAGAGTGTGCCCATCTAAACTCGTGTGTTGTTGCTTCCTATTACTAATTTTAATGTCTGCTTGGAGGATCTCGCTGAAAAGCTGCTTCGTGGTATTGCACTTCTCACCAGCACTGCAGTCTTTGCTCACTGCCACTCATAGCAGGCATCTTGAAATAACAGCATTCTGATAATCAGTTGAACAAGAGCATGACAGACATAAGACCCCTCTGCCCTTATCCTGTGATAGGCAGGGTACTGACAATTGTGAACCCAACTCGTGGTGATAAGCAGCACGTTGCATTGGCTTTTTTTTCTTTAAAGTTGTAATAAACTTGTTTCTCAGATATGTTTAGAACTGCAAATCTGTTCCATCAATCAAAATAATTTACCCGAATTTCTTATAATATCAAAGTGTACCCAAACCTGACCAGAGCTCTGGTGACTGGCTGAAAGCATGATGCAGCCCCTTCCAGGGCACAGGCATAGTGTGAGAAATGTCAGCAACATGCATTGTGTTGTAGCACTGTAAGTCAGATTCAGCTTATGTTGTGCATACAGATAGCCACAAGATATGCTTAGTTAGAGGAACCAGCAAAAGGGAATTTTGTTTGCAAATTTCTGGTAGCTAGTGCAAAGGAGGAGCTTTCTAGGGCAAGTCGGAGAAGATGGCATGCATGTGTTGCACAGTGCCCTTGTGCTGTACACAAAATGTTTTGGGCCAGATATCCCTGTCTTCTGTACTGAGTGCACAGTTGCCACTGGTAGTGAACATGAGCAAAGCAAGGCAGCTAACTTTTCAGGACTTTCATAGACATCTACTTCATTGTCAATCTATGACTTGACACAAAGTTTGTCAAGAATATATAGAGATTTTAAAGTTGATTCACGTACATTTTCCAGGCCATTTTTATTTTTCTTCCACATTCAAAATTCACTGTGTGCATTTGAAATTCTGGAAATGAGAATGGTGAGAATCCCAGGGAGGAATTTTTCATTGAAGGTGAGTTAATTCTTCAATTTTCTTGTTATTTTTATGTCTTTATTTCTACATCATTTAGAAGGTGTTCTTCCCTGGAAAAAAAACTGAAAGCTGTATTACTCTGTAAAAATAGCAAAGATACAATCTTAGATATGATGCAAAGAGCTGACTAATAAGAATGGATAGTGCTGATTCCAGAGGAGTGCTTGCTCAATCACATCTTTCATCTTGCTTATCTATGCATACCTTATGAATGCTGTGACTTTGTACGAATCACTCAACTTCTTTCCCACTAGGCATTCCTTTCCCTATTCTTTCTCATATTACTTAATATTGTGTTATGAAAGATGATTTATTTCTAAACATTTTTGTGCTTTTCTAAGAAAATTTTGAAAAAGTTTTGAAGATTTGTCTTTGAGCTGGTTAACCTAGGGACAGATAAATATTCATGCCATTAAAAATACTGACAGAAAAAGGTACCTTTTTTGTATTCTACCTGGTAAAATAAGAGTTTTTATAAAATCTCCAGGCAGGAATCCAAGAAAACATATTGGGAACCCAAAGAGTATTGAGATAGCAATAGATTCCTTCCCAAATATTGATACAAAAGTGGGCAATGAATGTATGTGATCTTTTTTCAGTGAAAGTGTGTCAGAGCAGCACAAGTGTGTGTAATATGCCCTAGCTACTAGCAGGGATTCTCATTAACACGATAAATAAGAGCATTACATTTAAAGTAAGAGCATCTGAGTTTTGTTACTTCTTCTATGAAATGTCAAACAAGTACAGCAACCCTATGATAGCTATGAGGTTATCAGATTAATAAAAATGCTTGGATCTATTTATTGCTAGTATTGTTCTGATTTAATCTAGGTTTTGTAAAGACCCTGTAAAGGCCTAGGGAAGGGCCTGCATTTTAAATATGTGAAGATATGCTAGGCATTTGTTTTTTTTGAGTAAATTCTTTATTTTAGCTTCTCTTTAATTTCCTTTGCTCTTTCTCTTACAGTGAGCAGTATATTAACAAAAAGACAGGCACATAAGTATGAACTACCCCAGTTTCAACAGTGGCAAAATACAAGGTAGGATAATTTTTCTCAGTGTGCAATTGAATTATATAACATTTCTGTAATTATGAGATCAGAGTGATTGTGCTGTGGAAATAGATATTACCTCTTAAACAACAAAACAGCAACACAAAATTAAATCATGCATTCCAAATAAAAGCCTCTACGTGAAACTCTTAAAACTACAGAGATGAATTTAAGACTATAGTTTCTGTGTCACTGCCAGAACAAAAATAGCCATTAGCCTACAACTTCAAAAGAATAGGAACATATTGGTTTATTCTCCTTAGTAGTAAGAAAAACTTTATGACAAGTGTTATGACAAGTACTTCAACATTTTAATGGTGTGGGATGTATTTGAAAATGACTTTTTAAATTCTTGAATGAGTTTGCTCCCCAAGGCTTGATTACATACTTGTCTTCAAATATTGCCCTAGTAGGTTAATAATTATCAAATCTTCCTGTTACCAATTTCAGTAGTTTTTCTTTCTCACAATTTAAATTCATTTGGTTCCTATACTCTTTTTTTTAATTGTGAAACTTCTCCAAATGATATTCATAAATTTTGGAATAGATTATTTGTTCAAAACCAAGATACTTTTGAATGTGACCTATTTTATTAAATTTTACCTTTAGTTAGGAGCATTCTGTCTCGTAAGTCCAAGTTAAACTGGGACATAAAACTCAGTGTGAATTCCTAAAATTCCATCTCAACCCAGTCTTGTCCCACTGCAACCATCAATAACCCCTTTTGCATCAGTGGAGGACAGGCCATTGCTTTAGCAGGAAGTATGGATGTTCATGTATTTATAAGTGTATTTGTACTTGAAAAAAAAAAATATATATATATACATCAGCATGTATGTATACATATACGTGTTCCAAAATTGAAGAGGTTTACTTCTTTTGATAGTCAGATTAAAAACTCCAAATGAAATCTGAGATGCTTGTGAAGTTTAGCTTCATGTATAGTGAACAATGCTCATGCAGGAACAGGTTTCACTTTCTATTTTATTCTGTCTTGACAATTTTAAGGCATTGAAAGATTGGAAAATCTGCAAGATGAAGGCTTGTATTCTATGCTAGGTTCCATAGAAATTACATTAACGAGGAACATGCTTCATTTATGGCAAAGGGCTACAGAAAATTTCCCAGCAAACCAGAGATTTTCCTAGAATAATTTCCTAGAATTTCTTAGAAAAACATAATTGTGGCATTGGGTGATATGCAGTCTAGATATTACAAGGTGTAATGGAATTGTTATGGTGAAACCCTGAACTGTTAGTTAGAGAAACTGCTACATTAGAGTAATGTATCTCTTGGTGTCTGCTGGGATGATCCTAATATTGCTCTTGGTTATTCTGTGAGTTGAATAGTCTACTGAATGAGGACAACTTAAAGGTGGCCTAAAACTTTTGACCGGCTGCATGTGTTGTGCTCAGTGAACCCCAAAATGTGATTTGTCCTCCTGGCTGCCAGGACACGCTGACTTGTGTTAAGCCTTCTGTCAACCAGCACCCCTCAATCCTTGGGAATGACCGATAATTTCTTCTTAACGATCCTTCTGTTCTTGTATTCTACCTCCTAGTAGCCACCTTACACCTAAGCGCTGAACTGAAGCTCTCATTAAGAGCCAGATAGTAGCATTGAAGACTGTGTACAGCTGCTGCTTGCAGTGGACTTGAAGCTGTGCTTGAGTGTGTTGGAGGAAGAGGCTGACATGAACAGGCACTATTAGTGGTTCCATTACAAGAGCTGTGAAAATTCACGAACTGAAATTTTACAACATGCCTGCATTCGCATCTAAATGAGCGTACAGATCTAAACTGCAGATAAGAAACTTAAACTACCGTTTCATTTTGCCTATACATAGGAAAGAACCAACTGATGAACAAATGACTAAGCAAAGCATATATATAGTTATTTATGCATATAAAGCTGACTTTCTAGTGCCCCTGACAACCACAGGAAACAGTGGTTTAATTTAACAGTCTATTCTGCCTATTCTAGCAAGAGCAATAGAAGTTTTCTGCATATTTAGTCTGTACTTAAAAAAAAGATCATTCCTTTATGCAATAAATGGAAGATGGAATTCCTGCTGTATATACATATATATATATTTTTTTGTTGTTGTTTGTTTCCCTCAATGCAAAAAAGCAAGTGCACCTGCAATGTCTGTCCCAGCTATATTTATAAAAATAAATTTCCTGTACCCTGTGTTTTTACCCAAACTTCTTGCAGCATATGTAGAACATTTCAAAGCATGTTTATATTATCTCCATGTTCTCAAAGAGCACATGTATTACAGAGATTACATGTCACCTTCTTGCACCATGCTGATTCAGTAAGGAGATGCTGACTATGCCCCATCCCCATATTTACCATACATATACAGAAGTATTCTGCTACTGACTAATTATGTAAAATATAGCTACACAGTTCTATCAATTCAGAAATTATACCTAGTACCTTTGTTTACAGTTTACTGTTAACTTACAAAGGACAACAGTCTGTCTTTAGGTGTAGTAAAAATTGGCCACTGTGTTCTCAGAAGCAGCTGTGTTAGCCAGGAAATATGTTTGTGGTATCCTATGGCTAACACTTCAGCAGCAAAAAGCTATGGGCAAAATGAAAGCATGTGTCACAGTTATTTCAGACCTCTGAAAACAGGCATTCAGGTTATCTTACTGCTTTGGAAATGCTTAAACTGTATTTGTGTACCTAAGTAAGTTCTGCCTTAACTGATGCTCTCATAAGAAAAGCTGACACTGTAAATGAAGATCATTTAAAGTAATGCTTCTGAAATACTTCTTTTGGTTATATTCTCAAGTATTAAATTCAGTCTTCTTCAGACATGAGTAAATACAAGCAGCATCCACTGAAGATGTCTGAAAATCAAGCACAAAATTAACTGCAAATTATCTCAAAGAAATCCATCTTGTAGATTAAAACACTTCAACACCTGCATTTAAATAAAAATAAGAAAACACTGGGGGTGGCACTGAAAATACCAGGAATACAAGACCCCAAGACAGCTAATCATCAACAGAGAACAGATGCTTGCAGCAGAATAGTTTTGAAGACTTACTGCACATAACATTTGTATTTTTTGCATGTGCTGTTTGTTTACATTGATAAGAAAAAACAGTGTCCAGTTTGCAAAATTGGCAAAGGTAATTTGTCTTCAAATGAAAGATCATATCCTGCTGACAAAAATAAAATAAAATGAAAAATCATAAACATTATTCAGAACTGTCAACTACTTGGATGTTTTAAAGCAAGCAAACATTCAGAGTAGCTTATGTCATACTTAGTGCTAGATAAATAATCATAAATATACCTTAGTTATCTAGTAAATGTCATACTTGTGAAAGATTCTAGAGTTGTGGTTTTGGAGGCCAAAATATTTTAGCTATTTGGGTTGTTGTTTTGCAGGCTTATTTCACTGCAGAGATGTAATTTTTGTCATAGGAGTTTGTAAGGTGCTATGCTTTGGATTTGTGACCAAAGCAATGTTGGCAATTTGATCCCAACTGACCAAAAAAGATGTTCCATACTGTATGATATTGTGTTCAGCAATAAAAGGTGGGGGATAAAATGGGGGAATGGAAGGAGAATATACTTTACAGATTCTGCTATGATACTCTTCTAACCATACAGAACCAATACAGCAAATTTAAAGATTACAGTAAAATCAGATAGCAAACGTGTGCAGCCAAAGATCTCTCACTGTGAATAGCTGTTAACTGCTTGTGGTTAGGGGGAGAAATAGCATCAAGCTCACTGTGCAAAGTGTGATATCATTGTTTTATTTTCTTTTATAGGACCTGGGAGCTGGCTTTACAAATCATGAGTGCACTCAGTAATTCATCAGAAGGGAAATACTCTATGTTGCTGCATATAGAAAATGTAGTAAAACCATCCCTTCATACAGCTGATTTCATTTTTATTATTTCAGGTACGTTGCTAATGCAAAAAAATAGTCCGAAAACACTCTAAAATGAAGAAAGACATTCAATATTTTCTCATATGCCATGAACAACTCTGCTGTTCCATGTCTGTGACTGGTGCCATCTGTTGTACAGTATAAGCACTTGAATGAGAACTCCACAGTTTGTAGTTTAGATGATCTTTGGGGTACAGGGTGCAAAGGGGAAGAGAACTCTGCCTTTGATGGTACTTAACCAGTGTCTTGATGTTGCTGTCCTTTGCTTACTCAGTGAAACACTACTGCATCATCACTCGTGCCTGTTTTACAAAGCCTAAAGCTATTTGTCTGTTACTAAGAGAAGGCATACAAGAAAGACCAGAAGACATAATCAAAAAAGAACATTCTTGCCTAACTGTGCTGGAAACTTTTGCCAGAATTGTTGGAATTTGTTTTGATTTGTTTGCTGAAATTGTTTTAATTTTAGCTCATACAATTCTCATTGTAATTATGATTTTTCTGCAGAAAAGGAAAACATTCAAACAGCTCAGATAGAAAGGTCATAAAAACTGTCATTATTCTTGGACTAAAATTAGTTTCAATCATCTACTACTTATTAGAAAAATAGCTGTCAGAAGACATCCTGATAACACTATTTTAAATTTATCAGCCTTTTTTTGTTCTGTAGTTTGCACAGTGCTTCAGCTTTGTGGTTTATGGTCTGCAAAACAAAGATCTGCAAAGACTTAACAACTATTGAGTTTACTGAGTGAGGTGACTGATCCCAGATGTCAAACTTTAGCTCTTCCACCCCAAAAAACAAAGTCATGCCAGCATTGAAAAACAAACAAGAAAGCCTCAGATACTGCTGCACAGTGTTACTTATGACATTGGCTGGAACTGAAAGGAAGCTGAACTGGTTAACAGCATTCAGATTCTTGCTATTATGACTGTGCATTTATTTAACTCACTATGAACCAAGATCAAGCAGAAGCTGAGTATGAGAAGGCATGTGAAAATGCTGCAGATCTGTCAAAAGAGAAGTAAATTAGAGTTTTATTTTAAAATAAATGAAAGCTTTCATTCACTGGGTTTTAGGAAAAGTGATGATTATAGAGAATAGAGGAGAATCTAGTTGCAGGCAACTGTACTTAGATAAATAAAAGGAGTTGGGATCACAGCTTTTCCAAATATGAAATCAACTTCCAGTGCTATCAGAATTGCTTTCAGTGTTTGTAAAGATATACATTATTTGGTCTTCACTCATTACATTTAGAACAAGGAAGTTTTATTAACGTTTTGGTGAACTGCAATCATTTTGTGGATGTGTCAGCTTTACATTGAATTCTAAAATCCTTCAGAATTAACAATACAACTCACTGTTTATTTACTTATTTATAAAAATTCTTCAGGTGCAGTTATACTGGTTTTTCGTATCAAATGATTCCAGCTGCCAAGAAATTTCTGTGGTGCTCTGTTTAATCAGTTTACAGATTTGCGTCTTCGCCATCGCGAAAGGTAAGGGTACACTGCTAACAAACTCTAGGCTATGATGTATGCTAGCCTGCACAAGTAAGCATGGGTAATGATGATAGCTTTGTTTTGGCATATGCTGAGAAATTACAAACAATTCAATAGTCTAGTTGTTTGTTTTGCCAGTGGAAAGAGTCAGTAGGAAGGACACAGACACCAAGTAAAAGAAGTGAGTTTATCTTTACTTGCATTTAAAATAATTAAATAGTAAGTGAAATGATACAGCAAGAATAAAACAAAAGAAGGCAGTGCACCTAACCATTACTACATAAGATTAACTGTAGTGATGAATAAAGATACATCACCAATTGCTCTAGTACTTTACCATCATCCAGATCTGCAGTCACTGCGGAGCCCCAGTTGTAGTGAAGATCTGTAGAACATTTCCTGTCAGCTGGGAGGTCCTCCACTGTCTTAGAAATAATAACTAATCAAATGTCTGTGGCTCTTGACCTTCCAGCAGACCAATTCATTCAAATGAGAAATGCAGTTTTTCAACATCAAGTGATTTTGTTGGCAGAAGAATGGGGAGTTTGCAGAACATTAAATGAATCCAATTGTTACCTACAAATTGATGACGATGGAAAAGTGGTAAAGCAAATAATACAATAAATGAGAAAGCTAGTACATGTACCTATCCAGATGTGGAAGGGTTGGGAATTGGGTATGTTTTCATGGCTGACAGGGGGACCATGGACTAAGCGTGCACTTTTCTTTCTTCTTTGTGCAGGCACTGTTTTAATTTTTGTTCCATGTTTAATTCCCTGTTTTACGTAACTAGACATGTTTTAAAAGGAATGCAAATCATAGCCATGACTAATGATCAGAAGTTAATTGAAGCACAAAAAGAGAGGCCTTTTTGTCTGATTTGCCTATGTCTGGGATTATATTTAACAGGAGATATATTATGAAGGTTGTGGTTTACCTTTAGGTCAAAGGACTGATAGAAGTAGTAAAGCCTGAACAGCAGGCCTTGAAATGAAGTTGACCTGTAGATGAACCTGGTAACCAAACACTACTGCACATGCAATGGCAGTATTTATCTGTTTTGCTGTTTTAACATGAGCATATATATATTAATGCCAATCTATAAAGATCTGTTTAATGCTTGTTGTGTAACAGTAACCAGTAGTGTATCTTTCTTTATTTAGGGGCATGTTGCAAGGCCGTGACACCAGACATCTGACCCTGTTGAGAAATATGTGGTTAAAGCCCAATAGATAGAAAAACTCCCCTGGTTCCTCCTAGAGCCCTCCAGCCAGGCTTTGGATGTTTCTGCACTTGAAATTATGTAACATTATTTATTCAACTATATAAAAGCTAGAATCCCCTGCAGTGACTTTGGAGCCCTCACCTGCGAATGAACGTACTGCTATAGGACCTCCCAGTTGCCAGGAAAGGTTCTACAAATCCTTGCTGCAACTGGGACTCCGTAGTGACTGCAGACCTGGATGATGGTAAAGCATTAGGGCAATTGGTATGCGTCGTTCTTAATCACTGTAATTAATCTTGTGTAGTAATGGGTTGGTGCATTGCCTTCTTTTGTTTTATTCTTGGTGTATCATTTTAGTTATTATTTTATTGCTTTAAATGTAAGTAAAGATAAACTCACTTCTTTAACTAACTAGGTGTCTGTGTCCTTTGTACTGATCCCATCCAGAGGCAGAAGAATATCCTCTGGTTGAAAGCACACACACATTCGTAAGTGCTTCTTTGTTCATGATTATGCAAGCATAAACTACATCCATAACTCTCAACGTTCGTAAATGCACCTTAAATGAACTCCTCTGTAGTATTTGGCAGTATTTTTCACTGCACTTTTTCGTATTTTTTTTATAGTCTTATTAAACACTGCAAAGTAGTCTCTCCACCACAAGATCCTCAGCTGTGTTATCTATATTTGTTGGCTGATTATATACATCAGAAATTGGATTGCCAGTTTTTAAATAATTAAAAAACTGAAGGAAATCAAATCTGGGGCCCACTTGCCTTTTAACATGTAATCTTTCAGGGTACGCTTGCTTTTAACTTTTATGTACACTTGTGAAAAATAAAAACTATGTTAAAAATAAGTGTTTTTAGAAATAAAAGGTACTGTTTTTCTTAGGAAAGGATTCTATAATCCTATGGAATTCTATGAAGAGAAAAAAAGTTACGCTGCACTTCAGGATAACATTTCAGTAACTACTGAATCACTACGTGATTTGCTGCATAGCTATATGCTTAATTTGTGACATTTGAATCTGAAAGCATTGGCCTTGTGTATGTGATCTTGCATTTGCACATCTAACAAACAGCTGGAAGATGAAAATTGCTTATTTAGCAGTGAGTTTATGTAAACTCCCTCGCTGAAATCTAAATTACAAAAAAAAAAGGAGGAAGTAAAGCACAACCACTTGGCAGTTTCTTCTGTGATCAGGCAGATGTCTTCTGTCTGGGACTGCACTGGTTTAGTATTGTAAGTATAGCACAATTTGCATAGAGTGGAAACCTAAAGCCAGCTGATAATTTCCACTTTGCCATTTGGGATGAGCCCTGAGTTTTAGTTATGATGAGGAAAAATATTTAACTGCCTGACCATGTAACATAAACAGAGAGAATGGTAACTCAGGCCGCAGCCTGAGGTTTGTTTGCATGCAGACAGAGCTCTGCTCAGAGGCTGGTGCTGCCTGGTGCCTGGCACTCCTGTACCTCTGTACAGGTCCTATGGAGGCCATGTGCTGAGCTGCCATGGGAAGCCTTTAAGATTACTGGGGGTCTGCATTTCCATTAGTGCTTGTTTAAACCTAGGGTTGGTGAGGAAAACATCATAGCAATGCCAGAAACAACATGAACTCGGAAGTGTAACACCTCCTAAACATGTCTTCCAGAGCCACACACACTTCAGCATCAATGAAGTGCTACATGAAAACATGAAAATGATCCGTATAGTGACACTGCAGGCCCCTATTAGCAAGAGAGGTTACAAACCGTGTCAGAAAAATACTAGGAAATAAAAATAATACAGATTGTTTCTTAATTATTAAGGTGCTTTTTTCACCATAAGTAAGTTGAAATCCTGCTGTTATTGATTTCAAAATCTCCCAAAACACATGGAAAAGACAAGTGTTCATAGAAGAGTCACCGCTTTATTTCTGCACAGGGTGTAAGACAGGTAATCTCCACAAATCAAGTACACTCAAGTCATCACACTATCCACTATTTATAATCCAAAAGTTCTCCATACACACCTATGTAATACATAAGGCACACCTGTCTATCACATATTCATGAGATCACTGCAGTTACAGGCTTATACAGGCATATTTGAATCTTCTGTGCTTGCACAGGGTCGTTGGTGGTCATTTGGGAAGTGCTCCCCTCCTCACTTTGTCTGTGCATGCACACAGGTTTTCTAAGGACACCTGGTCACCACCTAGTTTCTCCTGATTGTTTACTGTTTTGGACTTCAGCCCCCATTGAGAGAATGTTGCTGTTATTATAGAAGCGTTGTGGTTAGGAAGGATATTTATCAAAGAGAAGCAATACAACTGGAAGCTCTAGCAAGTACCTTAATTAGACAAAATGGAGGATCTTCAAGGACATTGCTCTAATTATCTTTTGTAGAACTACATTTGGAAATCATAAGCAGCAACCATGGCAAATAATTGATTTTCAGACATCACTGCTGCTTTTCTGATTTCTGATCCTATTATGCAGTGTTGCAAGGAGAGAAAGGGAGTGCTGCTGTAGAGAGGTGGGGAAAGTCCAAGCTGATCCATAGGAAAAAGTGCTGTCTGAAGGCCAGGGGAGCGCAGTGTGTAGCCGTCCATTCTGAGTGTCACGTAACTGCTGCATATTTGCAGTTTGCCATCACTGCAAATAAAGCACCAGATTTAGAAAAAACGCAATTTGAAACTTGAATAGTGGCGGAAACTGTCATCTCCACAGAATTTTGTCAACAAGAGTAGAGTGATTGAGAGCTTATTTCTTCTGAGTGTCTTGTTCACAAGTGTTTGCTTCCTTTGGCAAGGATCCTCATACATCCTAGATTCCAGGAAGCAGTTCTCAACTTTCCCTTTCTATGGCTCCTGCTTTGGGCTTTATAACCATAGGAGCAGGTGATCCTATGTTCAGTCACTGGTGAAAATTAATGGTGGCTGTCATTTGGGTAGGAATTTTAGAATTTTTTAAAGAAAGAGTTTACAACTAAATTTCAGATGACAAAACTCTAGGCTGTAGCTGATTTTTGCATAGTCCAATCCTTAAATAATAATAAGCTAATGTAACCATGGACTTTTTCAACCGAATCTGCTCAGCATGTTATATTTAACAAGATGTTAAGCATTGCAGAAGAATCTAATTCTTTTTTTCCAATAGAGTTCCTCCTAATGAAACGAAGTGGTAATGCCAATGGGAATTTTTGCCAGTAGGCAAAACTTAATGAGGGATGTAACTAATTTCTGACTTCTTCCCCATATTCCATATGTGAGTTCTAAAATTGCTAATTTTGCTTTGTTGTGTTTTTATGCTTTAGTTTTTTTCTTGCTGCTCTTCCTCTGCATTTGTCCAGACAGTGCTCCATTTAATAGCAGTAGAGAAGCTCAAAGAATGTAGGCAGCCATCTTGCTTTTGTACAGTGAGTAGCCACAGGGTTGAAATGTCTGAAAACTGCATGCTGTGTAGGAAAAGAGACGCACTGACTGACTGTTCTTGTTCTGATCCTTTCCCTTTGGTGAAGTATGATAATTATTGGTGGTTACAGCGTAGCTGTATTTTGTTAATGGGGAGGATGCCTTCTGACAGTTTCCTCAGAAAGTTTCAGAATGATGACTGTTGGGGTATATCTTCAAGCTTGCCTTTACTACAGATATTCTATTATTCTGCAGACTTTTTAGCATAATTTCTAAGGAGCTTTCTCAGACAAGGTTGTTTTGCACACATATGCTGTCAAATTTTACATATAGTAATTGAAAACAGTCCATGGCTCTAAATAGGATGCAGAATAGATAGCAGTTTAATAGACCAGTAAATCTGATCTGTTCCATGGAGCTGATGCCTTCCAGCAATAACTGTAACTGTGGGATTAGTTTTCCAAACTTTAGAACTTTCGGGAAGAAAACGTTCTTATATGCATGTCTTAATCTTTAGTGTTCCTACTCTGAAGTAAAGCAGGCATAATCGATACCGTGAGTGTTCTCTCTGAATGTCTTTTATCAAGTGGCAATAGGTTTTGGTGATACATGTTGTTTTCTGTATTCATAAGCACATTGAGTACTATGGTCTCTGTCAGTGAATCAGTGTTCTTCTCGTGCCTTTCTCATTAGCAACAGAATCCTGGAAGTTAATTAGTGGTAGTTGTTTCACCCAGCTTCTCAGGCCTAGAGCTTCAGCTGAACTCATAGGGCCGTACTGACGTAGCTGAATTTGCTGTGAGTTTGCAGACTGAGATTTATTTTATAAAAAAAAAAATGTATATTAAACTGATTGAAGAAGAGTTGAGGCTTGTGTGATTACTTTCCAAAGCAGATTTACACTCAGTGTTAGATGCTTCTAACACAACTGTTTAGCACAATGCTGGCAAAAGATTTTGTGAATATGTTTTACTTGGATTGTTCTACTTTATTGGTGTGGTTTGGAACTCCAAGACTATTGTTTAAAAAAACGTGACGGCTAATATGCATTCCATTGCTAAGTTATTACACCAAGTATAGAAAGAAAAAGTTCTAATAATAATTTTTTTAAAAAACATGTCATTTTCTTTTCCCTTTGTTCTTCTTTTACCAACTTTATTCTAAATATTTTAATGTTTCTTCTTCAGAATACGCTCTTTGAGAAGTGAATGTTCTCTCGTATGACTGGGCAAATGTAAGTACATCCGCAGTTGTGCCTGTAGATCACCTAGCAGAGCTACATAAATAAGAAAATTAATTCAGTAATGTCATGACTGGGCACGTATCTGAATGAGAAACATTCAGAAGGTAACTGCCGAAATCTTTGACCCATTAAAAGGAATTTGAAAGGAAAAATCACTACAGACCATACTTGCAGCAGGAAGGATAGTGACTGTCAAAAAGGTAAACCATACTTTTGATCATTCAAGTGTTCTTTCCTGATCTCAATTTAGGTGCACAGAGGAAGTTTGCATTGGAGCTGAGTACCCTGAATCTGCTTCATGACTCTGCTATTCAGCTCTTATGTTATGCAAATTTAAGTTTTACTAAATGAGGAAGGCAGTAACATTTTTATAGAACTGAAAAGCCAGAACTGCCCAGCAAATAAGAGGTATATTTAGTATAAGCAGGAAGCCTTTAAGAAGATCTATGAAGACTGACAATGGTATTTTATTCAGTGTGCTGTAGGAAAAAATGTATTTTAAAAATTACTCATTATGCATTTTTGGATATTCATAAGAGAACATTTGCCTTCTTCTGCCATTAAATTTGAAGGATCCGTGAGGAACTTAATTTAAATAACTTACTTTAGCACTTGCAAAATATATTGCATAAAGATTGCAGTATTTTAGAAACTTCTGAAATTCCAGAATTTATCAACTACTGTAAACATTTGGAACAGTGAAAGGAGAGTCTAAGAGATAACAGAGCCAAGAAGGCACGTGAAACAAGCTGCCAGTGTAAGGAGGAAGTGATGAATGGCATCAAGGGCAGAAGAAAGATTAAGGATTATTTTTATCTGGAATAGTCTCTGATGCTTTGCAAATAAGAAGCTGTTGTACATCTTGTGGGCTATACTAAATCAGATTAAGATAGATTAAGATTAATGAGTGACAAATTAAGCATTTTACAGGATATTCACTGTGGAAAGGCAGGCCAAACTCTTATTATTTAGAACAACCAAACAAAAAAAAACAACAAAAAAACCCATATATGATAGAGATTGGAATGGTACTTGAAGAGACACTTTTATTATTTTAACTGTTATGCCTTTTTTTCCATATCCCTCTCAATGTTTGAAATAAAAGTAGATGCAGTTATTCCATCCTTTTCTTTTAAGTCATAAACAGGGTTAATAATGAAGATGATTGATCCAGTTCTAATGGCCATTATGTAAAATATTCTCCACTTTTAGATTTGCACATAAGTAAATCAGTGTAGCCAGTAAGAAATTTCTGGTAATTATGAATGATACTGCAAAGGTCCAGTGAGAATTAAAAAATATGGAGTAGAAAAATTTAACTGTTGTTAGTCCACAGCAACTTTATTTTCTTGTCTGATAAGCACTTCCTTATCAGAATTACAACATAATTTTAAAAACCTTTTGTAATTTTTCTGTCTGACATCCCATTTTCATTTGTCTGATAGCAGTTCTTGGTTGGGGCTATAAACGAGCACACAGCTCTGGGTTCTGTTCCTGAGTGATTCAGGACCTCTGTCTTTTTCTTTTCCATCCATAATATTAGCATAATAATGCTAATTTATTTCAGTTTATAGTTAGGCCCAATTAATGTTTGTGATGATCTCTAAGATTGTTAGATAAATCACGCTGTGAAGGAGTATTATTATTGTTAATAGAGCCTTTTACACAACTGTACTCTAAAAAATGCACTACTGTTGCTCACTGGCTTTATTCCTAAAATTTAATTGAAATTCCTTGGGATACAGCTCTCTTAGAGAGTGTCCATTGCTTTTCCTGATTGACTGTTAGCTTCAAAGGCACAATTTCAGTTCTGAAGCATGAAGAAGTTGACAGTTTATATGAAGATAAATGATATCATTTTGTAAGTGATCTAGGACAGAAAGCTTTTTAAAACAGAGCCTTATCTATAGTGATTTCAGTTCAGGTTGAACTAGTTTAGACTTAAACAATCTGCAATTTGTAGAACAGCTTTCTTAAAATGAAGTACCTCTCTTGCTGGGAGTATAAATAGTTCTTAGTCGTAGCAATGATGGCAATGTAAGACAGTATTTGTAGATAAATCTCAGGCTACACCGTGGCAGGAAAAGATCAGCCTGGAATTCATTGTTAGCACTTGGGTTTTGGTTTCACATCCCAGGTTATTAATGGGAAGGCCTGTTGCCGATCTTAAAATCTCTAAAACACATTGAAAAGACAAGTGTTTAGAGGGGAGACATCGCTTTACTTCCGTGCAGGGCACAAGGTGGGATGCCTTCACAAATCAGGAGCCCCAAGTCTTCTCCTATTAGTATTTGAAAATTTTGAATACACACCTGTCTAATACATCAGTCACTTACTACTTGTTCATAGGATTCATAGGATTATACCAGTACTAGGCTCGTGCCCCTGTTTCAAGGACGCAGTTATTATAGAAGTCTCGTGGTCAGGAATGATATTTGTCATAGATAAGCAGCGCACCTGAAAGTTATAAGCAGAACTATAACTTTGAGTAAGCTCCTTAATTAGGCAAAAATGGCTAATAATTAGTTCTGAGACATCAGACTGATATAAGAAGTCCCTTCTAATTTGTCAGGAGTAGATGAAGGAGGAAGGAGCACGCTGCAGAAATAGGGAGAAATGGTTTGAGCAGATCTACTAGCGACAGTGAACAGCCCATATTTAGCTGTGCAACAGGTAGCTGAGCTTGAGAAAGGAAACTTTAAATTGATTTTCTTTGTTGCTTTGGTTCTACGTATATTTTTACTTCCTGGATCTGTGAGGCAGTCATCTATAAACATCTATAAACAAATATACACAGGGGATGTGAGATTTCTCTGTCCTATTATTTAACATTTGATTGTATGAAATGCTAAACAGAGTTTTTGGAATTTCCAAGTCATTCTTTCTTCAGCTGACCAAAAACAGCTGAACAGCCCCTATTCAAAATTTATGGGGAAAAAAACAAACAGCCAAATTGTTTTTGCCCTAGCCTGCAGTCCAGTAGACATAAGAATGACTTAGATAAAATACTTGTATCTGTATCCAGAATTTTTATGTGAGAGGTGGAAAATAAGCATCTTTCAATATCAAATTTTTTTGAGTTGATTAACTCCCAAAAGAAAGGGCTGCCCTTTAAAATTAGAGGAGTAGAAAGGGGTGATGTGAACACTCATTGTGCTCATCAATGCAAGGGAAGCACAGGAAAGCTGTACGTAGGGGTGTCAAGCGATTCACACCATTCAGTACTGAGAAAAACAAACTTAATATGAACAGAGTAAAAATACAATATCCAAATTTGTTAATAAGTGGTATGAGACAGAAATATGAAACCTTTGGCATAGCGTCTGGCAGGAGTTCAGAAAGCAAATAGGATCCTAGGAGGTATAATTAGAGGGAGAGACCATGCTCATCAATGGAGGCAGTTAAAACTCTATTCAGAGAAAAAGCAAGACAAAGCCACTTGTTATTGCTAACCATTTTGAGAGTTGGGTTACACAGAGTATACAAAAATATAACCTGTAAAGGTGAGTGTAAATATCTGTGTAGTCATCACTTCAGATTCTATGGATAGGTTTAGTTTTAAATAAAATGCCCGCCTTCTGTCATTTGTTTACAGTGAATCCCAGGTTTTCTAATTCTTAAAAATGATTTTATAGTTTATAGAGCACTAGATTGCAAGAAGCTGTTAAAAGTGCTTCTGAAGAAATGTATGAAGCACCTCTATATATTTTAATAGACAATTTGTCTAAACTTCAGTTTAGGTAAATCCATGCTTTTTTCATAATGCATATAGATTTGTAACACATTGATACAATGCAATATACCAGAATATACTTAATAATACTCAGATATTTGCTACTTGTAGAATATTTTTCTTTCTTTTCCTTCCTTCCTTCCTTCCTTCCTTCCTTCCTTCCTTCCTTCCTTCCTTCCTTCCTTCCTT
>NW_024884744.1:13671324-13700586 GCF_019232065.1 Centrocercus urophasianus | reverse complement strand
CCTCCCTCCCTCCCTCCCTCCCTCCTTCCCTTCATTCCTTGTCTTTCTAAAGACTAACTGCCTTCTAATGCTTCTCTGCACTTAATTCAGCAGTACTGAAAAACATCCCCACCTTAGCAGGTGGTAGCAGGAGTCTGAATTCACTTCTGCCCAGATCACATAACTACAATTTCTGATGGCTTGTTTATATGGACATGGCAATTAAAAATTGAGGTCTATAGAGCACTATGGGAATAACTAATAACAACTGTTTTGTTGTTTATTTGTTGTTTTTTTTTTTTTGTCCCAACAAGTAAAGGAAGAACTTGTCTAGCCATATAGAGACACAGAAGTAATTGTGGCACAGTCTGGGAGAACTGTCAGACACAACAGGCTAAAATGATTCAGTCAGTATTTAGTCTTGAGGCAACTTTTGCAACATGCTTACACAAATTGCTTGCCTTTCATTCTAGAAATGCAGACTTTAGATTCTATAATCAGTCCTTCCATTCTCACGCTTGTTTTCTACAGCCCAACAGCAACTAGTTGAGGTTTCAGTAATTAAGACAGCATCTTCTAAGTCATGTAGCAAGCAGTAGATTTTTGGAGGAGAAGGCATTTCCAGCATGAAAGTAAGTGGATGATTTTCTGAATGTGTTATATCAGAGAATTTACTTCAGGATCCAAGGGGTATTTTTCAAATTAATTTCAAAATGGTTATTCATCAGCTGGGAGTTTTTTGCTTGTTTGTTTCAGTAGTATAGTAGAATGAAGAGACAAATGTAATCGATACTGCTATATTAAGAGGCTGAAATAGTCATTCCAAGAGCAGGTTTGTTGAAAGGCTGAGGACAGTACCAGTATGCACTTTTGGAAACTCCCACCCTGCATTCCCAGCTGTGCTTCATGTCCCCTTGTCACTGCTTTGCAGGGATGGTATCACAGAGCAGTTGACTACAGTTTCTTGAGACTGGGATTAATTCTATCCTTTGTTTTCTGAGTTGCTCATTTATTTGACAGACAGTTTGAAAGAAAAAAAAATGTCTGCACATATTTCTGTTCATTCATTTCTTTATTGAGCATAAATCTCAAATCCAGCTGTCCTCTATAGCTAGAGGGACAATTTACTCTTCTGGTCCAGCATAGGTCCATGTCAAATAAAAGCAGAAGTAAGCTGATCCATTTAAAACTGAATATGTCATTTATTTATTTTTCCCCCCATAGTCTGCTAGTCTTCTTCCAGATACTTATTTCTACAAGGTTTGTCCTTGGCAGAGTTCCCAATCTACCAGACTGCCCTCTTATGTTTGTTTAGGATGACATGGTGTGGCAGTGCTGTCAGACTAAAATCACTACAGTTTCCTGGAGTTTTGCTTCTGCTACCCAGATGATCTATCTGGGGGATTAAGACGTTTCATCTGAGAAACAGTAAACCACAAATTGGAATACAAAGTGACACTAGGACTCTTCAATCCTCACCAATTTAGGTAAACTGTCATATGTAAGGAGAGATTAGATGTTGTTGCCCTAGAGTGGTGATAAATTGAGGAATCATATTTACAAGTAGGAAGCTTTACGGTGGAAAAGCTTCACAGCACAAATGGCCTGTGAGATCCAGTGAGGATACTTGAAATAGCCTCTTTAAGCTGACTGAATAAAGAACTGACACCAGCTCATGCCATGGGCTGACATGCTTCTGGCCCAGGAGAGGCCAGTCAGGATTACAGAAAACCGGTGCCTCGTTTTGAGACTGTTCACAGTTTGGTCACAGATCAGGCTGGAGCTTAAACCCAAGCTTCTGACTGAGACACAATACAGTGTGTAAACACCTCCACAAAATCTGGGCCTACTGTGTGCAACCTGGAAGTGCAGTGTTTTGGACTGATTTACCAAGTTACACAGGATGCAGCTGTAGAAGGGCCTAGAATCTGTTTTCTGACCTGAAATTATGTTTAATCTGAAGCAAAATCCTTGGAAGTCTAAGCCTGGAAAATTATTACTAAGCACTAGAAACAAACCATTAAAGTAAGAGGTATGGATAAAGATTTGGACAAGCTCGTTCCTCTGTTCACTTCTTTGCTGTGTTCGCTACTGGCAAGCTTTTGCTATTCCCTGAGTCGTAAAACACCTTGCTGTGTCTCTGGTGAAACTGTTTTCTGAGAGAATGGGAATGCTTACCGCAAGCATGAGGGAGCAGATATATTTACTGAGATGCTGCTCAAATCTGTCTTTTTCAGGAAATCATTATCTTTAAGCAAACCTAGCACTTGGTTCCCATGCTGTAATACGGTACCTGCAAACTTAACACTGCTAAAAAGACCCGAATTTTCCCTTCTACAGATTTCTAGGAGAGTGCGACAGGCCCAATAACATATATTTGACAAAGAGATTAACATTAAGGAAAAAAAACACTCAAAATGAATCTATACATAACAATCTTTTAAGTTTATATATACTGGCATGTATAAAATCAGACATCTATTAATTTTAAAAGCTCCAAACAAAAATATCCAAACACACGATGGCAAAAATCCTAATTCTGTAATCATGTATCGGAATAGCAGTTGTTTTGGTTGGTCTGCTCTCCCTTTCTGCTGGCTGGATTCCCTTTCTGTGTGACAGATGTGCTATTTATGGAAGGGGATTCTGAATATTTTAAAGCACTGACTGCTAGGATCATCTCCTTCCCAGCCTGTAAAATGAAAGAGAATAAAAGCCAAATAATTTCCCAGAGAAAAATCTCCGAATATCTCCCTATAAAATTATATTTAAAAAGGGGGGAAAATTGCCTGTTTTTGACAAGAAGCTATTTCAAATCTAATGCGTACATACTGTGATCTTTTGTTGTTGCTTTGCAACCTTTTCTTATTTAATGCAATACTTAGTAGCAGTTTTCACTGTTAAAAAACAGGCACTGCTTTAGAAAAAATAAATCATAGCATACTTAGGTTCCTAAGAAACCTTGAAAATGTGGTGCCTTGCTTCCCTAGCTGCATTGGCAGGTCTAATGAAAAATAGTGCTTCTCTGTACGTATCTGGCCTCTCAAGAATCTATTTGTTCGAGTGCTGATCAGAAAGCATTTATATCCACTTATATATACGTTCAGAAATAGTCACCTAAAGAAATCTTTCAGTTTGTATTTTCAGAGCAGCCTGTAATGTTGACTATTCTGGCTGTGTATTGGATGTTGGCTCGCGGTGTTTGGGCTAGAGGGAAGGGAGCTGTGAGAAGGCACTGAAGGTGGAGAGTGGGGGGTAATTTGCGCTATTAACAGATCTTATGGTTTGTCTAACCTTAAATGCTGGTTTACTCTTCTGGGAAAATAATTCAGGTCATAATAAACCGTGGCACGATTCTTATTCTCCCTTTGGAGATACACTGACAGTGCAAATAAAAACGGTTTTATTTATTAGGCATTTTAAAAAATTCTGATAAGCAGTCTTCAATTTTTCTTTTTCTTTTTTTTGCTCTGCATTTTTTTCCTTAAGTATATGAAATATTCTATTGTATTTTGAGTTATTCTAGGAAATCAGCCTTTTTTTTAAACACTCCTAATCTATAAAAATCTAATTCCCAGACTTACAATCTCTGCAGAAGACGATACCAATTAATCGTATGCAGCAGAACAACGTGCATGTGGTATTAATCTCAGAAGGTAACGAGAAGATGTTAAAAATGAGACGTGATTTAAAAATTATTTTTATTTTTGCAGCTGTAGTTTAATATTTCAAAATTATTTTTTTCCTAAAGACAATGAAGCACTTTAGTAGCTGTACTGACCTCCATGATGTCAGAATGTCATTGTGCAACCGTAGCTAAGAAAAGCCTCTGAGGAAAAAAACAAAGGAGCTTTGCATCTCCCAATAACATGAGATGTGCGTACACTGTATGGAGCATTTTGGAATTTGGACTGTGGTAGTGAGTTGCTGCTTTCAGTGTGATTAGACAATCATTGTTTCGTTTTCCTTGCTTTGACAGCGAGGGTGCTTGTATGCTGCTTAAGTCTTCTTAGTGCTATCTAGGTCAGTATACTTATGCTTTTTTTTTTTTTTTTTTTGGTCTGACGGATAACATCTGAAGGAAATTAGCACCAATTTTCCTTTTTTTGTTATATCTGAGGGGAGAAAAATATTTTTATAATTGATCAGAACCGTACACCACAGCACCTACCGTTTCTGCATTGCAGATATTTTTAGCTCTCACACTGTTTGTGGTTAACAGGGTGTAGCGTAGACACAGACAGCTGATCTTGCAGGCAGACCCTGTGCTTGTGTGGTTTGTCAATACTGCTCAGGATTTTGATGGACTGCAAAAGAGAAAAAGCAGAAAGGAAAGAAAAAGAATGTTTTATTTTCGTGAACATTGCATCTTTAGTTACGATATTTTTATATCACAGTCTTTTTATTTTTTAATTCTAAAACTAAAAAATTAGGAAAGCACAGCATCCAGGATTTAGTGTGTGCGATACGACATCTTTCTGCATCGACAGGACGCCACCGTAGTCAATCCAGCCTTTCTCCAATAAGCAAGAAGATTTTCTTCGGCAGGCAGACTCAGCCACTGCACAGGCAGATTTTGATAAGAGTTTGAAATGCCTACTACTGTATCATTGTAGAATTTGGAGTTTGCTAACAGTGTTAGTGACTGGAGCTCATCTTGCATCACCAGTTGATGACAATTTTCTTTGTTCCCTCCCACCCAGTTGAACCAAGACTCTGTAGCTGATACGCAATGTCACTTACAACATTAATCAGATACTGCATTTAAGGTGAGCTGTCCCTTGCCTCCTCCCTTACCAGAGCTGTGCTGCAGTATGTATCTTACTCCTGCGAGCCTAAAATGGCAGGCAGGATTAACGTTGCTTGTGCTGTGTGCATGCTGTGTATTGAATTCATTATACCGTGCCTAGTATCTCAAATGTGAGTATGTTAAATGGTCTGTGTGCCATATCATGCAGTAGTGAAAACTGGCTTGTGCTTCATTACAGGCTTAGATATTTGAGCATCACCTTAAGAATTCTTTTTCTTTTGCAATGTGGTGAGCTGTTAGCTTGTCATCACATTCAAACTACGTTATTAGCCCTTGGAAAGGGGGAAAAAAAAAGAAAGAAAAAAAAAAGCAAACCGTGCTTCCAGATGGTGTCACCCTTTTTCTTCTTGCGTTTACTGTAGTTTAAATAATGTATATTGTATTGTTAATTAATGTGAATATCGAATTAAAGCACTTGAAACTTACATATTTATTATGCAGGTAGGAGGCACGTCGAATCTATTTTTAACTCTTACGCAGTCCACGTTGTGCAATGGGCTTTGGTTGTCGAGTTTATATTTTCAGCTGTGATATCAATAGGCTGATTTTCAGTAAATGTGACAAGTGGCCTTTGCAGTGGTCAGCTTCAAGCTCTGAACACTCTGAGGAGGAGAAAAAAAAACAACAACCTTGCGTTGCAGTTTTGGAAAACCTTGGATGAGGACATTTTTTTTTTCCCCACTCCTGCTTTCCCTATTGATAAACTCAGTTCTCCTGATCACGGTCTATTCAAGCTGCTTCCCATCTGGTTTTTGACAACTGCTTCTAAAAAAAATTATCAAGAAGACCAAGAATAGAATTTCTCTCCATCGCTTTTCGTAAAAATGGCTGGGTGCACTGCCCTGCTGGCACTGCACTAAGTGATACACGCAGGTAGGTTGAGATTTGCATGTTTTACTGATTTCTTCGTCAGTGTTGCAAGAACATGAAATGGGCTTTGGAATGTAGCTTTCAGATTAAAAAAAAAAATTGTTAATGAAAACAACTGTGTCAAACTGTTGGTTTCAAATACTGGCATGGCAATTGTTTTTATCTGCTTTGGAAAAATTCTATTGTGAAAGTGGAGCAATCATGCCTGTTAAAATAATCATATGTACCAAGGGCGTGGCAACGCTTCTGCAACAAAAGAATTTTTGAAAACCCTATTGATTCAATCACATTGTAGAGCTGACTGTAACCATTACTGAGCAAAATGCAAAAGTAAAAATGGAGGGAGATAAGAAAAATGAAAAACATTCCAATTGCTGTGAGCGGTTTTCTGCGTTTTGTGCGAAATATTAAATAAAGATTAATATGCTGCATGCTTATTTTTCCAGTGTTGGCTACAAACATGAACCTTCAGTATTCCTTTTTATTTTAAGGTAGTAGGACTTCATATAGAGAGATTGATATAGATGGCCCTGTCAGCTCACACTGTGTATCAGTTCACTGAAGTGTGTTTTAGTTCACAGAAAAAAAGGTTACGAAAGAAAAGCTGAACAACCTTAGGTGCAAAACCTGATGTTGAGCATTAAGGATAAAAAGAATTCTGAGTATTGTACTACTTACACCAACTTTTGTAATATATTTGTTTCAGATTAATACTGGGCCAGAACCAGTTTCCTTGGCAACCAAATCCTTCTAAAAGATGTGATAGTGGAGATGTAAAATGAAGTTATAGTCTTTAATAACAATACCACAATGCAAATGGAAATTTCACAGTTAGGTTTGTTTGCAGTCCAAAGAGGGAATCTGATCTTGTTTTGTGTTTCCACGCGGCCATCATTTATTAAACGATGCCGTGTTTATGAAGCTGTGCACAAGAAAAAGCTATTTTATTCCTGTTTTGCACTGGTTGTTTCCAGAAACGTACCCTAGTTTCCTTTTTTAATGTCTTGCATGTAGGTCAAAGTTTGCACTGCGTGTAAATGAAGTGATAGTTTCATTATTACAAATATAAAAGTATCACTGAAACATTTATTAGCAGAGAAATGTAGAGAATCAGAAGTATGTTTAAACCTCCTTCCCCCTTTGCTGAATTCAGCCATGGGAATGCTAATAAATCTGTCTTTAAACAGTGGACACATTCTGATGGTGCACTGAAGATCTGTTTATCCATACTGGAAAAGAACTTGTGTAGGATTGTAAGCAAGGTTTTATAAAATAAGCTCACTTGTAGTCTATGATGATTTGCAGACCTCACAGATTTTGCAAAAATTAAGTATTATAATTCCTTATTCTATTTTTAGCCAATATTTTAACAGTATCAGTGAAGTCAGTTCTTACGTGTACCACAATAACAGATGCTACTAAGTGTCTCTACTGTACTTATAATGTAGTGCATCTCCTTGTGAATCCCCTTTGTACGTGACTTGAGAAATTCTCACTGCTGCAACGAGACTTTTGCAGCAGGGTAGCCATTTTCCTTTCATGTCCTTGACTTTAAAATGACTAAGAGTATTTTGCTTCAGATGAGGACCCAGCACTGCAAATTAATACAAAGGAGGTATTTAGAAGCACAGCCAGTTACATTAATAATAGCCTTGACAGTTTCAGTACTATCAAACAAATCCTCATTTATTTCCAAATATACCACTTCGGTACATTATAAAGATGCAGAGTAAAACTGTTCAGGAATATGATTGTTGCCATCTATCTTGGCCGTGCTTAATAACGATAATAAAACCCATTTGATTAATAATTATGAGACAAGTTTGATGCAGTGCAATATTTTCCAGTTCCACCTAAAAAAATGGAACTGAAAACGTAATAAACAGCATTTCCCCAGTGATGTATTAAAGTTGGCTTTAATTTCTTATTTATTTATTTATTTACCTCCAGTAGTTTGCTTCCATTGATTTTTTTTTGGTCTGAAACATGACACGGAGTGCGCCATTACACGTAGGTCCCAAAACTGCATTTCCTTGTTTATATTTTGTGTGGTTATTTTTAAAGGAAGTTGCTGAGCTAATGCTATGCAGAAGCAATCTATTTATTGCCACTGATATTTATCTTTAGGGAAGACAGGGTGCTTTGAGTTAAACTGTTTTTATTCTGTCTTTGTGTTCAAATATATCCACTCCAAGCGTTTAAAGAACGCATAGCTCTGTTACACGAGCACGCTTCACCACGCTCGTTCCAAATCTATTTGCAAATTGACTCTTTCGTTAGGGGGTGCAAGTCCTCTCGTAATTAATATGACTGGACTCAAGTGTTTTCATGATTCTGGAAAAACTTACTGGCAGCCTATGAGCAGTAATCTCTAGCTAAAGAAACTGAATTATTTATTAAGGAGGATTCTAGTAATTAGCAAGCTGTTTTCATTTTGCCTCTTTTACATGGTTTGCTTGGTAGCTAAATCCATCTAATGCAGTGTCAGAACATTGCAGCCAGAGCCACAGTACAAAATGTTGTGTAAATTCCATCCATTTTATTCGCTTTGGCTAAAGGGGCAACCAGGGCAGATAGAAACAGGTGCGGTTTTTCACACCTCTAGCACAGCTTCTCAGATGTTATTGTTGTGGGAGAGCATGGGGGTTTTGTGCCGTTTTATCCCGGAAGCCTTTTAATAATTATGCTTTATCCATGTAAAGTCCATTTCTGCCTAATGGAAAATCTACACAAAACTTGAGAGAAAATGAAATGGAAAATCATTCAATTAGACGTTATCTTGCTTGCTTTTTACTAGCCTTTCTGATTAAGGTTACTTCTGGCTCTAAACTTCATTTTGATTTGAAAATGCAGGTCTCACAGTGTGGAACTATGTACTGAGATAATATTTGTCAGACTATTATGCAGGGGCTGTGGTAGTAAAGAACAGGTAACAACCCTCTGGGGGCATCTAGTGCCTCTGTTGTATTCTGTCAGGGGAATTGTTGCATTATGTTTTAAAAGGGCCTTTATTATGCATAGTATTTGTTATCAAATTTGGAAATACTTCAGCTTTGGTGGAGTCCCTTTACCACTGGATTCCTCCAATGCAGTGTTGAAGTTTCCCATTCAGCACAACATTTAACAGTCGTCTGTGTATACAGATGTGCTTATGACTTTATTGGTGTTTGAGATAATAGGGACTTAATGTTAGTCTCCTTCATTCTGGCCTTTGTTACAGGCATCCATGAGCTTTAAAATATTTACTGAAATCAAGATACACTAAAAAACGTACTAAAATACGTAAATGCTGAAGTATAAAGCTCATATTTTTGCATTTTAAAGCCAAATCTTGTAGTTCCTGTATGTTGTTTACGAAAGCAGGATTGCATGTTTGCAGATGAAGATGCATCTGTGTCTACTTCCTGCAATAAAAATGTCCGTCAGCTCAGTCATAGTGCCTTATCTGAAAGGTTTTTCAGTTGCTGTGTGGAACAATTTGATTTTGCTTAGTATATTTGGAATGCAGCCATGTTCTAAATAATTTTAAACTTCTACATGAAAACATTATTTGTGTTTGATGTACAGTAACATAAAATCTGGATGTTTCACAACGATTAGTCATTTAAGCAGGAAGTTATAGAAAGCATATTCCAGAGAGCAAGAGCTGTCCAGAAAAGTCTTGTGATAATAGCTGTGACAAGAGAGAAAAAAAAGAAAAAAAAAAGTGGCAGAAGGGAAAGAGGAGAAACAAAAGGCCTTCAGAAAGACTGCAAAAAATGCATGGAGGCTTTCAAGATAAAGAATAAATTGTAATTGGTTTTGGCAATTTCAGTGGAGTCAAGGGAGTTGACTGGTAATGACAGTTTTTTCTTCCCGCACCATAATTTGTTTTCTAAATTGGCAAGCTGTGAGAGCTAATCCTAGAAACACTGCTTTTCCACTGACTTTACCTTGTGAAACTCGGGAATAGACTTAGAAAGTTGTGAAGCCTTCATTATTTGATGTTTCCAGGTAGAATTGTTGGGAAAAATTTGTAAATAGTTGAGATGGGGGAAGGGCAGTAGAGCTAGGCTTGGCTTTAGTCTAATTTTTTCAGTGGTCCCAATAAAATAATTGATTTTAAACTTGAAATGATTCTTAGATTTCTTTTTAGGGTATATTTTGAAATACAGTGTCCAGTTTACACTACACAGGTTAAAGCATAATGAAATAATGCAGGCAGAAGCCTCATTCATAATCCTTTGATTAACAGTACTGCTTTATTGCTGGTATGTTACAGTCCTCCCAGATGTAGGTTTATAGTCCTTCAGCAAAGAAAAACATAGATGAATTACACAATGTATCTGGAAACCAGTACTTGTCTACTAATTTAGTCATTAAATTTGGATTTTCCACTTTGCAGGCTGACTGACAGCCACAGAGTTTACAAAATTACTGAGATGATCTTGCTGAACAAACCTGTCGATACCACTTCTAAAAGACTTTAACTGAGGAACAGCCTGATTTTAGGTGGGTAAGTTTATGGGGTGAACATGGCAAGCTAAATCTCTTTAAAACACACAGAGAAATACAACTGAAATATGTAACCCTCTGAAACCACGTAATTACATGACTTTGGTTATAGAGCTACCTTTCTAAGAATCACTTGCAAGACTGCTCTCGCTATGGCACACTATGGTACATCACTCATGTATCAGTTTTGTTGGATTTGTTCAGCTCCTGCTGGGCTTCTGTTGCTATAGAGGTTGGAGAATTAAATCAAACAGAGTAAATGTTTGAAACAGGCTGTTACAGGTTCTTAAAGCCTCCAAATGTACTGGCAGGCAAGCAAACCTCCTGAGCTTGCCATAACGTTAAATCTGGCAATGGATCCCAGTCACTACTGTTCATTATCAATCTATGCCATATGGAAAAGGTAGAGGAACTCTCATTACACTGATACCAATTTCTAATACAGTTGTTGTGTATAATTCAACTAAAAACTGCTAATCTCTACCTTAATACATGACTGTAATCAGGGGTAGCAAAAAAGCTACTAATAGTGAGTTGTGAACAGCTCTTTACAAATTCAAGTGCAGTACTGTGAGAAAAATATTTCAAAACAGGAGTTTTACATTTTACATGAGATCTACTGGAAATACTGGAAGTTTACTTTCTTTTTACTGTGAATGTACAATAATCATCAGCTTGGTTAAATTAAGTCTGATAGTTACGCTTTAGATTTGAGGTATGTAGGCATTAAGTGAAATAATCAGGGAAACTGATTAATTCATTAATTTTGAATGTGGTCTTTTGCATACAATCACAGAGTATCATTTACATTACGGCAATTTTTGTTGATTTCCATGGCACTCTTCACTCAAACTCCACTGGGAAACAGTTTGTTGGATAATAGGTTGGCTTGGTTGGAAGGGACCTCAAAGACAACCCTGTGATATTTCAAAATAGACATAATAATTAAGGCTACCAGGCAACATGCAGAATAAGGAACCAAATTTAAAAACCAACAACAGCAAAAATCTCTGGAATTCCTGTAACGTATCAAAATGTCTTCTGTAGATTACTTTTAATAGACAGTGTTGTAAGACATAGAAATGGTAACAGACTTTCAGAGACTGTAAGATGGCAGTGGTAGTTTAAATTAATCAACCAAACATTTTAATTAGATAAACGTAAGTGACCTGCACTTAAACAAGCAATACGCTTCAAAATCGAAGTTGGACCTATTTTAAGTAAACTGCTACAGACTACTTGCTCAGTATATTTTAGGTACAATACTGGGCCGTAACCTGTTTCCTTGGCAACCACATACGAATGAAAGGTACGTTAGCAAAGCTGCAGATGTGTGCCACTGAATGCTTACTAAGCAGCCCAATGCATTTACATATCATGCGCTAATAATAATGCATGCATTTTCAAAATCACCATATAAAAAGATTTCCGTGCATGGCCCAATGTGCATTCCTAATACTCAAAGGTTTTAACCCCCAGACCTTGTGTTTTCTGCGGAAATTTCTTTGTGATTTTGAGATTAAATTGCACTTGCAGTTGACACACTGAGCTTGGTCTGCAAGTTGAAACCTTTCTCCAAGACTGTGAATGCTTACAGACCTTCTTCATGGCAACAAAATATGGAAATTAAGATTTCCGTTATCTTTCATAAATGTGCAGCCATTGTAAATTTGAATCCTGCACCAGCACACAGATGCAAGTATGGTCATTCTGTTCAACACCGTGACAAACTAAAGCCGCTCAAAAAAAAATAGAGAGCCTGGTGTTGCTTGCGGCTCTCATTCTAACATACCCACGCAAAAAGATATCACCAAGTGTTGTCTTCCAACAGTCAGTGACAGAAAGGAGGAGGAAAAAGGGAAAAATCTCTATCAGACAGAATGCCAGTTGTTCATGGACTTCCAGGATAAGGCTAAGATGTAGCATTTAGGCAGTACTTTCTGTGCAATTGTTTACAATGTGCTGTTTTGTTTTATGTTGCTTTATGTATTTACATTTTTAAGATTCATGTACTTAAGATCAGTTTACTCTCTTCAGCAAGTTTATACACATTATTTTTGGCCTTTATTCTCAAGGTATTAATTTGTATTTAAAATGAAAAGCGTGTACAGTCCTTTGGGTTAACTATGCTACCACAACATGATGCATCTTGCAGAAGTCAGTCTAAAATGCCAATCATAGATAGTAAAAATGGGAGTCTGCAAGTTCTGAGCTTAAATTCAGTTACTCTGGTCAACAGAGAAGTTGTTTGTATGACCAGTAGTTTAATTAAAGCCCTCTTCAAATCCATTAAAAGATTTCCCTTTGACTTTTTTTTTTTTTTTTGGAGTATGAAATAAGAAAGGTGGTTTCACACTTAACATAGCAATGTTCAGGAGTCATGAGACTGCTCGGGAGATGCAAGTTGACAGGTTTTTGTGGTTGTTTTTTTGTTGTTCTTCTTATTGTGCCCCATCTGATCTAAGCTTACTGTCAGGCAATGAGTTTTACTTGGGGTAACTGATGCGAGAGGCTGAGCATGCAACACAGAGCAGAGCTATAGACATCAAGGTTTTCTTCCTGCTGCCAGCTGCTGCCCGCTTACTGCTACAGTTCTCCATTGCCTGCACAGAGGCCTTGCAACAGCTTTTAGGTTGGAAACATACAGCAGAACAGAAGAGGAGGGCTTGAGTTAGTACAGAATGGAGTTTAGGAACATTTAAGAGCACACAGACAAAGTTATTGTATGTGTCATAGAAATTGCCAAAATTAATTGCCACACTTCAGTGGTGATTCAGAGTAATAGCTATCACTTATGCATTGCTTTTGCTATGCTAAATTTTAGCAGTATAAAAGTAAAATAAATACATAAATAAAACATTTTTAAGGAATATTGGTGGCAAGCAGTGGCCATTTAACAGCTTGAAGACCAGTTCTAACTTTTAAAATTGGCTGTCCAGCCATCCAGCAGGCCACTAAATCAGGAATTAGCAGGGAAAAGGATTTTGCTTTCAGTCTAGCAAGATTTGCTATGTCAGCTGTAGGAAAGAGCAAAAAGTGCTGTATCTGCCTGGTCCCCAGCACACCTGACTGAGAATAATAGTGGCTCCTGAGCATACAATTGGCCTGCTGCTCTTGTCAATTTAGATACTTAGATTTAGATACTTAAAGGATGTTTCCTCTGAAAACTGGAAAAATGAGATAATAGTTGGACTACTTTCATCCTTCAGATAACCGAATGAGCAACAGAATACAACATAATAATTGTCCAAAATGAAATTACAGGTTTAATTTGATAATTTTGTTGACAACAGTAAACACAGAAAAATAGAAAATGCTATCTGTAAACACAGTCTCAGGACTGCAGTCGATCTGTGCTAGCTGGGGACTCTGCTGTGTCCCAGGAGTGTGGGAGGGCAGAAAGTGGCTTGTCAGCAGCAGAGAAAAAAAATGAAGACTTAAATGGAAATAATGTTGAGAATGTTAAGAGACAGCAAGATGTAAGGTCAGCTGATTGTTAGTAGCCATATGACGTAAGCTTTTCTATTTTTTGCTAAAGAATAATTTGGATGTATTTGGTATTCCAGTTGTTTCATTTTCTTATTTATTCTGGTGGAGAGACAATCTTAAATTTATATGTTCAAAAATTGCTTGTATGTGTTTGTTTAGAGTTAATGAGACATAGAATAAGCCATGCCTAAGATGAATTGTCAAGAGCCAGTATACCTTAGAGATATATCTGAAACATGCACAGCTCACTACCTTGAGAATCAAATGATTTCTGCCCGGCTTTCCTGTTCCAGCCAGATTTAGAGAAGCTGGCAGCTGCCACTGGTCTCAGTAACTATGCTCCTTCCCCTGCTTCTCCCTTCACTCACTGGTCTAGGAGAGAATGAACATTATGCAAAGCAATGCCTTTCCTTTCTTATCTGACAGAAAGGGGAGTGGAACCACTTTGGGCTGGTCTGCCCGAGGGGTGAAGAGCTTTGTTTTTGATCTCAGCAGCATGGCTGGTTGCTCTGACCTCAGCTGTGAGCGCAGAGAAGGCAGTCCATCCAAAGATCTTTCTCCTGGATAGTCTGGTCTGCTCAAGGCACTGAAAAGGACTTGTCACTTAAGAGTAATTTACTAGATCTGGTAATGCTACACATGTTGCTGTTGCTACCATTAATAAGGAAAGCTGAGCAATACTGACCAGAGAAGAATATTGGAACACTTCCTTTTTTCACTAGGCAGCCTAAGCTTTTTCCTTACTCCTAAGGAAAAAATACCATGTGCCATGATTTGCAGAAGTGAGATTGTCAGACTCGAGCAAAGCATACATAGATAACCACTTCAGAAACCTTGGGACTGTTTCATTCGTTTTAAAGAAGTTTGCTTACAATTTTCTTTACCCCTTGCAGTAATATCATGTAAGAAGTAATCCATTTTCTTTGTGTACAAGTGGTTTTATAATGAAGCATTATAATGAGAAGGTAAAATCCGGGGTGTTGCCAAGTTGGCCTTGTAAAGAATTTCTTACTCTGAAAGAGCACATCTGTAAGGAGCTGACGGGATTGCAAATTCAAGTAGCTCAAATCTACATAAGGAAATTAGCACCTTGAATTACAGTACTGGTCAGAGAAAAAGTGATTCTTTTTACAGTGGATTAGCTAGAGTTGCCCTAAGAAAACACACAAAGATAACAATTAAAAACCCAATTTTCTTCAACTGTTACATTATCCATAGATATTAAAATGCCAGGACATTGAACAGCCAAGTACAAATAAGTTAATGTCTTTAAATTGGGGGTATCTGCTGTATGAGTTACTTACGTCTTGATTTTCAGAACAATAGAAAAAAAGCAAAATTAATTAAGATGTAGTGGGAATTGAAAACCTAATCTTCCTTAAATTTGTTTCACATAATCTAAAGAGATAGTCGTGTTTATCACTGCTCAGTAATGCATGGTTCTTTATTTCTTTTATGGGTTTATAACAGGTTTAATTTAATCCACATTATTGTACTTGTACTGACTAAATGTTAGTCACAAATACTTCTGTGGCACTTCTTTCATACATCCTCATTAGTACATACTGACATTTACGTACATGCCTAAAACAATACTGAGGAACATTGCATAAGCGATACACAAAGTCCAAGATCCCATTAAAAGTAACCTGGATGTATGACAGTCTGCTCCATCACATTCCAGGCATTCTGCTCCTGACTCAAGGCCCAGCTTTTCCCTCAGCTTTGTGATTCCAAGGACGTGGGGAAGGGGCAGAGACAGAACACCTGTGGGAAGGCTGTATCGAATCTATGGGATCGTCTGGCTACATCAAGTCCAACTAATTCCCTCTTTATTTAGGCAAACGTTTGTTAGTGCTTCTGAAGCACTGACAGTACTGAGGTGATAAATAACGTAAGCAATACGCACAGAGGATCAGACAGCTGCTTGAAAGAAGTGTCTTCATGAAACCCTGTTTATTTCTGTTGTCAGGTAAGGAAGAGAAGGCAATTGCAAATTCACTTAAGGATCCAAAGAGAACTTATTGCAGGCATGATCATTTCAAGGAAGTATCTGCATTCTTCCTTCTTGCAGTTGCAGAAGTTCAGCGCTGAGCCGCTTCTCTCCTCACACCTTTCTTCACAGGAGAAAGGCTTTGAAGGAGAGTAAAGCAACCCTTCGTGAGGTATAAAGGAACAGGAAGCGATGTGGACAAAACCGCACTTATGGCAACGGAGCAAAGGGCCGGACATTAGGGAATCGTCCTCAATTCACAGTAGTTGTACATAAATAGCCCGACACGTTAAATGTCACAGATAGAAGCGTTAACGAAACGCGGAGCATTTGCAGCAGAACAAACACGAGACGCAACGCGGCAGCCAGCAGCGCAGGGCAGCCGCCGCGCCGAAGCCATCCCGTATTTCACAAGCCGCGGGCAAATCCGATTACCGGGATTAGCGCAGCAAAATGGCGGCGGCGCCCTCCCGCCTCGCGCCGGCGGGTCCCGCGCTGCAGGCCGCGCGCCGCTAGAGCCGGCACCTGTCAGTCCGCAGCGGCGGGACGCGCCGCCACCGCTCCGCGCCGCCGCCGCCCGCCCCCCGCCCTGGAAGACCCCGCAGGCGTGGTTCTAATCGCCATGTAGCTCAAAACAGTGAGTTGTTCTGCATTCCGCTGTGACGTTAGCGCTTAATCGTTTCTGTCGGTGCTACGAGAAACCATGCTCTGAGTTAACGCGCGTCGCTGCTTTAGCTCGAGATGCGATCTAGTCCGAGTGCGGCTATTGCCCGTAAACAGGAAGCGTCTTCGAGCTGTCTGCAGCTGACGGGCTGCTAAGCGTTTGATGTTTCAGGAGGCTGTTTCAAGACAGACAAGTGTACTGACGTGAAGCTGCCCCGTCGCGAGCTGGTATCGCGTGTACCTGGTAGGGACCGGCGGGCCGAGCCCTGAGCTGCAGCCGCCGCAGCCTTTTACTCGCGGCCGCTTTAACCAGAAGAGGGCCCGGGGCTTCTCCTGCGCGCGGCCAGCTCCACCGTGTGGGCAGCGCGGAACCCCGCGGGCAGAGCGGCGCCGGCTGCTCGTTCCGGGCCGGGCGCGGGCGGCCGTCCTGCCGCGGGGACGGGGTTCCCCTCGGCTCTTACGGCGACGGCCATAACTGCAGGAGAAGCGCAAGGCTTCTCTGGGCGCTCGTGAAGCTTTAAGGCTGTTTTCGCTCCGAGGAGAAGCTGTCACAATACGTCTGGACTGGGAGTTGAGGGAATGCGTTAGGGATGTAATAACGACGAAGAGTTAGAAGGCCTTCGGAGCGGTTCCGGTGGCTGTGGAAACCTGCCCGCGCTCACGGTGCTGTACCCGAAGGTGCTCCCCTCCTGCTGTCCGAATAACGAGGCTGAGGGAAGAGGCAGGCTGAAAAACTCATCTGCAGTCTGGAGCACTTGCGAGGCTGCAGCGTATAGAAGGAGGAAGTATGACAGGGTAGGCCAGGGTGCAAGAATCAGGAGACTGAAATAGGAGCGTTATTGGCGTGCTTATAGAAATCATGGGTCACCATTCAGAAGTAGCACTAAGCTGCAAACCATTGCAAGCTATTAAGGATAATTAAGATAATCATTAAGATTTCAGTGCATGCTTGAGGCTGCTGGGAGAGCGAGGGGAGCCCGGAGTGGGTGGCCTTGTGTGCTGTCTGCCCAGAGGGACCAGGGAAACAAAAACAGCCGTGAAAGCTATGGTTCGACATCAAGTACTGAATTAATATTGCTGTATAAGCAGGGATCAGGATCGTAGAGCTGCAGGGCCACTTGTTTTTGTTTGCTTTTTGTTCTGTTTGCTCGGTCTTGATGCCTAACCCTGTTTCCGCTGTAGAGCAAAACTGACCCTGTAAGACAGTTGGATGCTGATGAATGGTTATCACTGCTTGGGAGAACAGGCTGGAAACAAAACCAAGGTTGCCCTCGAAGTATGTTAGTAGCATAGAATGGAGCTGAATGTAACACTAGTATGGTGTGTTTCCATAGAATGAATACCAGAAGGCAGTAACATCTTCAGAATCCCATGTTTGGGATTAAAAACCAGATAAATTCAAAAACTGATGATATAATAGATTGTAGGGCAGCTTTCTGTTTTTTATTTTCCCTAGGTACAGGCAACTGGCTCTGTTGTTCTGTTAATGCGGCCAGCTGGTCTGTCAAGTTTGGGGTCTGAAGGGGAGTAACAGAGTCCGTCTCCATGTGTCACAGAGTGCACTTTCCTGACAATAGATTTCAAAAGTTTAGCAAGAATAGAAAAAAATATTCCTGGATTGCAACTTTGGTAGTAAAAATTTTCTAATTGTTACAGTTGGTGTTTATAGGCCTGAAAGATTTCTTGTGATCTCTTTGTTCACTTCAAAATAATATTGATATAAAAATCATCAGTAGCTTCTTCTCTCTGCAGTGCCCGTAAGGAGCTGGCTGATGTAGTCCTTGCAGTTTGCTGTATCATCTATGAGGCATAGCTAGCCACATTTTTATTTGGGTGCACCCATCTCTGAACTGTCTGTTAACTTTTAGTCTCTTCATACAACTGTCCTATGACAGTATTCTCTTGATGTCGGAAAAGGTAATGATGACTTTCAGTAAACCCAGTGACCAAGAGACACAGAGATGAGTCTTTCCCAATGAATTCTGTATTTCTTGGTCACAGTAGCACTTCCTCAGAAATTGAAATGCTTTTCCTGTTTCTGCCATAGTAACTTCAAATGGAATGTAAAGTATTCCTAAAATATTCCACTTGTGTGTGTGCTGGGTAGGGCATTCTGATTTTACAGCGTTTTTGACAAATGGAAGAAGCAAGACAGGTAAAAGGAAGTAGAGAATCATTACATGCATGAATAAATGGACTGTTTGGGAATTGCTTATTTTGAGATAGAACCAAAACCCACAGGCTCTAAAACTGTAATTGCTCCAGAGTTTCCTGTATAACTTTACAGTGACATAGGTACCAGGTAGTTTAGCTCACAGCAAAAAAAATTACCTGTCCACAAAGCAAGTGATGGTTTCTGCTGTCTTTACAAAAGGAATCTGGTGTTTCACTGAGCATGCCTTTATATCCATGATTCAGAGACAACAAAAGCTGTCAATCTGTGAACATGCAAGTAGAAAATGAAAATACTTCTCTTTTTAGGAGGATACATTTTAGAATATTTGGTTGTATAGTAAAACTTGTACAATGTGTTACCCTAGTGTTTTTGGTAGGCCATGCAGAAATATGCCTTGTAGTAAAAAAAAAAAAAAAAAAAAAAAAAAAAAAAAAAAAAGTTTGATATATTTAGCAAACTGTATGAGATGATATGTCTTTGAGCTAAAACCAGCTGCTTCCTATACATGAACGGCAAGATCCTACAGGATAATTCACCAGGAGGTAGAGCTGCATCGTTTATTTCGTACGCTCAGGAAATAACTCTATCAGTAGCTCCTGTTGTGAAATGTTTTTGATGTCTGACAGTTGGTTTCTAGTACTGTATCACATGAGCAAGTTAGATGTAATCTCTAACGTTGTCAATGAGAAAAAAGAATCAATTATGCAATAGTGGCTGCTGGCTTGAAAAGAAGTATTATTGTAGTATTCTTTCTGCCATAGACTTCATATGCTAGAAACTATCTACAATTGCTTAGGGGGTTTCAGAAAGGAAATAGCTATACTCAGTTCCCACGAGCTTTATGTTATCACGCCAACTGAATAAATATTTCCTAGGTCAAGTAAGTGTAATGAACAAACATGATAAACCATGATTTAGTAATTAAAAGGAACAAAACAGTGCATTTGCATTTACAGCTAGGGTGAGTGGCCAGATAATTAGAGTGAGTGGCCAGATAATCAAAATAATACCAGTCTACCTTTCTCTCTCAGTTACAGCGATGGAGTGATTTCTTGCTCTCTGTGGCATATATATAAGTGGTGTTTTTGAGAATTTGGAATTTGATTTTTCTGAAGTCTGTGCATTGAAAATTCTCAACTGTTGAACTGTCGTAGGAGTTTTGGCTGTTCACATGGGCAGTACGTCCCTGCTGGAAACACTGGCTATGTTGTAAGGTACAAATGTTACTTCAGAGCTCCATCTTACATGTAGAAAATTGTATCTTGTAGAACTACATTGTGTTGTACACGTTTTTTTGGTTTTTTTACACAATTTAATTTGCAGTGAAATACATGATGGATTTCTGATGAACTATCCAAAATGTAACTAGACCAGCTAGAGCGAGAATATATCACCCTCACATGAACCTTGTTTTCAACAAAGGATTACTTCTGAATATCTTGAGTGAGAGAGCCAGAGTATTCTCAGTCATTGTTAGTTGTTTATGAAAACTTACCCTGCAACTGGAACTTTATTTCATAGGATCTCAAATCCCTGTTTTAAATACCATCTTAATAAGATGATCAAATGCAGTTGTGTTTTAAAGTCATTCTGTGACTAACAGCCTCAGAAAACAAAGCAGTTGTATCCACAGGATCACGGCAAGTCAACCTTCCCCATAACCACTGCCAAATACCTCAACCACGTGCTGGGGGAGTTTCCTCAAGGGTTCAGTGAGTCATTTAGAGCGAATCTGGGCAGATAGAGTCACTGGCACAAATGAAAGGTGGCAGAAAGCTGGCAGCTGTGGTTGCCAGTGAAAGGCACTGGGTGGGAGGTAGGCCATGCAGTGCAGGGAAGATCACCTGCCTCTTGCTGAGGAGCTACAGGTGTCCCTGCATCCTTGATCTGTGCATAGGTATCTGTTGAAGCAGTAGCACAGCTGGAATAAAATGGGGAATGTGCAGCTGGTGGATGTGATGATGCATCTAAGATTGTAGAGTCAGTCAGCTGGGAGAAAATGATTTCTACCTGGAGATCACCCTATGTAAATATTCATCCTGATGTTCTGAGAAGCCAGTTTACCTTCGGTATCGCTGGCACTTGTGAATCTAAGTAACTTCAACATGAAATGGTATGACAAAAGTTGGTATGTTTAAAAGAAAAAAAAAAAAAAACTGTAAGAGAAATGCAGAACTATGAATTTGATATGTAATTTAAACAAATCCCTTTTTCTTTTTCCTTGTAGATGACAGTCATGTCCCATTCAAAGGATCTCAAGGACGACTTCCATAGTGACACTGTACTTTCCATTTTAAATGAACAGCGCATTAGGGGTATTTTATGTGATGTCACCATAATTGTGGAAGACACCAAATTTAAAGCCCACAGTAATGTGCTAGCAGCTTCAAGTCTTTACTTTAAAAACATATTTTGGAGTCGTACTATCTGTATTTCAGGTCATGTACTGGAATTAGATGATCTCAAAGCTGAAGTCTTTACAGAAATACTGAACTACATCTACAGTTCCACAGTGGTTGTTAAGAGACAAGAGACTGTAACAGACCTTGCAGCTGCAGGGAAAAAACTGGGAATATCGTTTCTTGAAGATCTTACAGATGTTAACTTTTCAAGCTCCCCCTGCCCTTATGCATACTGTGTAAGCGAGAAAGGGTCTGTCAAAGAGGAAAAACATGAAAAGAGACACGAAGACTCCGCTGTGACAAATGGACCACGAATTACAAATGCATTCTCAATTTTTGAAACTGAAAATAGTTTGTTTTCTCCACTTGATTTGAGGGCAAACTTTAAAAAGGTATCTGAGACAATACAAACCCCCAATGTCAGCCTTGACAGAAGCAACACTTGCAAAGATGCAGAGCCAGCCAGTACGCTGGCAGAGCACTCCTACGCTGTTTCTTCAGGCGGAGATACTTTTCAAGGAACGCCTCACTTTGAACAGGAAAGCAGCTCTTCGTACAATGCAGCTGAAGACCACTATGAAAATGTCCGAGCTACGCCACTCATTCAGCCAGTAAAACAAGCATGTAGTACTACTCCAAAAGCGGCCTTCAAGCCCCAGGGTACCAGTTTGGCTGTAGCAAAAGCACCAGCTTCTATGGTAGCCAATGCAGAAGCCCAGCCTGAAACCGTTAATGATCAGAGGATTATTTCCATTCCAAAACCTCAGAATAAAGCAGGAGATCTCCATTTGTCCAGAGAAGAAGAAAACACATCTGCTAATATCTCTGGGTCTGTGACAACTGTTGTTCCACCTGCTTACAGCTGTAACTGCTGTGCAAAATCGTTCAGCGACAGGGCGTTACTCAGTACTCATCTTCAACTCCATTCAGAGCATCAGGAAACTTTCATATGCAAATACTGCAGCAAACAATTTGCAAATCTAAATATACTGGAAAGTCATGAACAAGTCTGCATGAGATCAAGTAGCTTATCTGTTCACAGTGGGAATGAACAAAATTTTTCAGATAATTATACTGCTACGGATGGAAGGAATGAGAGTTCATATGCAAACACAGAGCCTCTATTGTCTGAAAACAGCATAACTGATTACTCTAATGCAAACTGTGCTTTACCAGAAACGGATCACTTGGTTAAAGTTGTTGATGGGCAGATATTATATACTTGCATAGTTTGCAAACGTAGTTATGTAACGTTGTCGAGCCTTCGAAGACATGCAAATGTGCATTCGTGGAGAAGAACGTACCCGTGCCACTACTGCAACAAAGTATTTGCATTAGCTGAGTATCGCACAAGACATGAGATCTGGCACACTGGAGAAAGGCGGTATCAGTGCATTTTCTGCCTAGAGACTTTCATGACTTATTATATACTAAAAAATCATCAGAAGTCTTTCCATGCAATTGACCATCGTCTCTCAGTAAGTAAGAAGACAGCCAATGGAGGCTTAAAACCAAGTGTGTACCCATACAAACTTTACCGACTTCTGCCCATGAAGTGCAGGCGACTACCTTATAAGTCCTACCGAAATTCTACGTATGAAAACGTTCAAACAAGTAGCCAAGTTAATGAAACTGCTTCTAGTAACTGCTTCCTTCAGAGTTCTCTTAGTTCTGAGCTACCACCGCTGAATTTTCAAAGTAATATATTATCAAACAACAGAACTCTTGTCTTGGACACTTCTTCATGTAATGATACGGCATCTTCCACAAATCCTCAGAACTCTTCCTCTTGGGGAGTAGGTATCTTAAATTCTGATCTGCAAAGAGACTTCTTCACAGCTGACAAAAGAGTTCCCACTGCTACAAAAGACTCTGGTTCTCATGAGTATGATTCCTCAGTTGTGTCTTTAACTAATGTGAACGAAAATTCAACCTCTGTAATCAGTTACAGCAGTTCTGCACCCTCTGTTATAATGCACAGTAGCAGAGTTTCATCAGTAATAATGCACAGTAAAACAATCACTTCTGTAGAAAACAATAAAACAGATTCTTCTAATGCTGTACCTAGTCAGCCTGTAAGTGATGATTGTAAGTATGGGTCGGATAATTATGGAAAATGTATTACAAAATCAAAACCTATTAAGGAGAAAAAGAAAGCACTGCTGTGCAACAGAGCAGAAGCAGCTGAGGATACACAGCACCTCCAAGTATCTGGAGGTTCATCTAGCAAAACCACTAATACTGCTGAAGAGTCGAGTAAAACTGAGACTTATATTGCAAAGCCTGCCTTACCTGGAACATCTACTGACAGTAACGTTGCTCCTCTTTGTCAGATAACAGTAAAAATCGGTAATGAGGCTATTGTAAAAAGGCATATATTAGGATCTAAGCTATTTTGTAAAAGGGGACGAAAATCTAAACACGAGTCCAAGCAGGACAATCTAAATGAGGAATCAGAAACAGAGGTAAAAGAGAAAAGCCCATCTAGGCTCTATAGCTCAGAATGCCTGGAGCTGACAGAAATGTGTGATGATGTAAGTGATCAGGATTCCAGTGATAAACCCTGGAGACCATATTACAATTACAAACCGAAAAAGAAATCTAAGCAGCTAAGAAAAATGAAGAAGACCAAATGGAGGAAAAAGCACGGAAACAGGAACACCATTATGGAAAGTCACAGTCCGTGCAGTCGGGAGTATGCACTCAGGAGTGCTCCTGAAGACAAGGCAATTAGTCGAGAAGAGAACACAGAAATGCCCAGTCTTCATTGTGAGCTCTGTGAAGATCAAAACTCCACTACAGAAACTCAAGAACATGTACATTGGCATGTATCTACTCCAAAGCCTTACATTTGTGAATTATGCCAAAAACAATTTCAAAGTCCATCCACCTTAAAAATGCACATGAGGTGTCACACAGGGGAAAAGCCCTTCACCTGCAAAACCTGCGGTAAATGTTTTTCAGTTCCTGGAAATTTACAGAAACATGAACGTATTCACCTGGGTGTCAAAGACTTTGTCTGCCAGTACTGTAATAAGGCATTCACTTTAAATGAAACACTCAAAATACATGAAAGAATTCATACTGGAGAAAAACGCTACCACTGTCAGTTCTGCTTACAGAGTTTCCTGTATCTTTCCACCAAAAGGAACCATGAGCAAAGGCACATACGTGAGCATAATGGAAAAGGATATGCGTGCTTTCAGTGCCCCAAAATTTGCAAGACGGCAGCTGCTCTGGGAATGCACCAGAAGAAACATCTATTCAAAAGTACGGGTCCACCAGATAGAAAAGAACAGTTCTGCAACGAAAGTGCTCAGCTGTTGGAAAATCAACATTTCCTTGGCTCAGAAGGAAGCGAAGGGAAAAACATACAAAATGTAACTCCAGAAGTTACACTCTGAGTGACAGTTGTGCGAAAGAGAAGAAAAATACAAAACTATATATTGGAGAAGGTGTAGGTTCATTGAATGGGGAAAATTCTCCGCAGAGATAATTTACGAAGATTAAATGTCTTCATTTAAACACATGTCAATATATGCAAAGGAAAGAAAAATAACGCTGGAAAGAAAAACTAGTATTTGCAATAATACAAACTTAGTTTGAAAGACCCCAAATAGTTTTGCCAGAATAGACTTCTAGCATACGTGTAGAGAGGAAGAAGAAGAAGAAGAAAAAAGACCAACTAAACTGCTTCTACTTAAAGCTAGAAGAAACTAGCCACTGAACTGTTCTACAGTGCTGTTTTTCAGTCAGAATCATTCTGGACAAAATGAATATATAGGTTCAAATTATATACTATAGAAGGAATTTTTGCTGCAGAAATCATGTCGCTTTTTTTTTTTTTTTTAAAACAAAAGTTAATGTGTTTATAAACAAATCGTGATTTAGTGTATTCTACAGTGAAGATGGGCAATGTTTCATCAGTTTGGGTATGCTGAAGTACAGTTGAGTTTTGGAGTGCTTTTCTGTAACTCGACATTTACAAAACATACACAGAAGTATAAACCTTTTTTCCTTTCTGTTTTTAGTTTTGTAGTTACCATAATATGCATTAAGTCTCTGAATGCTTGTGCAGAAAGTATGCCAGATTAGAGGCATCTCTGAAACATTTAATAAAGATTCAGTGCAAATCATAGTAGCCAGTCTTCCAAACGGCAGAAGTTCCAAATGATTGAACTGTAAAGTTATTCAGGTCCTCTGTTGAAAGAAAGTTGTTCTCATGAAGTAGTATAGTTTGAAGAACTCTATAAAGCATCCACCTCCTTGTGAGTCTGAAACTCCTGTCTTTTAGAAATATCATTCTTCTCAACAGAAGAAGAGGAGATAAGAGTCTTTTTCCACATCCTGGTGTAATGCCTGCACAACAAATGACAGTGCAGCTCACAGAAAATGCTTTGATTTTTGGGAGGAAGAGGTAAATCAGATTCTTGCTTCCAGGTATATCCCTGGGGCAGTTTCCATATACAACAGGGATAGGGCCAATCTGTGGGGTTCCTTGTCATCCCTGTGCCTTAAATGCAATATCAGTACTTTGTGTGTCTCAGCATCTCACCCCAGGCAAGCATCATCTCAGTGTCCCTTGTCCAAGCACAGTAGGCCCAGAGCAGAGAAGTGCCAGCATCAGGTTACTGGGAGAAGCCACGTTGGCCTTTCTGCTTCCTTTCTTCTGTCACACCAAAATGTCACGGTGAGCCTTCTGGCTGCACAGTTTGCATTCACCAGGAATCAGGAGGGTAAGCTTCTGAAAGAAGACATCACTGAAATTAACAGTACAGTTAATCACATTTTCACAAAATAGTGTTAATTTTAACCAAAATGAAGAGGTTTAAAAAGTTGAAGAGGTTAAATGTCTACCAGTTGCATATTATATCACAGGGCTCTGTTGTACTCTATCTGCACTTCCAATTTGTTATGTACATTCATTGTTACAAAGTGTTAAAAATGTTTTAAGTCTGGACAACGGTCAGTGAACCTCAATTCTATGTGCAAATATGGTACACAATTTGTTTACTTGGTTTTTCAAAATATTCTAAAGGAAATTATAGCTTGGGTATGATAAAATTACAATTGAAATTATAGTACAGTATAGATTGAAGTAATAATGTAGTCCACTTATTTATCCTGTCATCGACGAACGCTGTGAACCCTTTGAGAAATGTTTGGTTTCATAGCAGTTTTGGTTCCATTTTCAATTAGGATAATAGTAGGATAAACACAGGAAAGTATGATGATGTTTCAAAGAAAGTGCACGAAGATATTTTCTAAGTGGACTTGTATGATGATAATTATAGACCAAAGCAAATAAGGTAGAATATTTATACATATAAAGATAATTTTACAGATATTTTATATAACTGTATAGTTCATAAGAAAAATATTGATAGCTTGTGTTAGGTTTGGGGGGGGGGGTTTGTATATTTTGATAAAAACACAATGACTTTGTAACTCTGTATATTATCTACAGTTTATAGCAAAGGAGTTTTAAGATGGCAATGTCATGTTTATAGTTCAATTGTGGCACTTTTACTACAAGTAACACATTGAAGTAATGAGTTAAGTATTAATGACCAAATTAGAATTAAAATAAGTGTAAGAGAAAGTAAATACTGTACGTTGTCAAAGACTGTAATTTGCTGCATCTGTATTTTTGTTTAGAAGAAAATATTAAATGCAGATGTTAAGGATTGATAAAGAGTCTAATTTTATTTTTAGAGAGAGTTATTATAACTGTTTTTGCTTGATTAAAATAACCTCTTCCTATTTTTCTGTAAGTCTCCATTTTTTAAATTAATACTTAATCTCTACAGAGAAGAGATGTGTATCTTCTACCCAATGTTTCATTATAAGATTAAGCAACAGAGTTACCAAACACTCCCTCTGTTAAAGTCAGAACAGTGAATTGAAACAGGCCAGAGCTCAAGGGAAGTGACAGCATCTGCTGGCATCGTGCAGCGATGGTGAACACTGTGCTGAGGTGAACAGAATCTCCTGTTCAGTACCTTAAAGGAGTCGAAGACAGGTAAACTGTTGAATGCTTTGCAACATCTTAAACCTGTTTTCATGATGACCCAAAACTTTAAAGATCTTAAAATTAAATTCCGATAGTATCCTTGTGGTATAGATTGTGTATTTTACGCAGTGCACTTCCAAGCACTTGGGAATGCTGCCAATATGCATGGTTTCTTAATTGCATCAGAGAATATAAAGATATGAACAAAACAGAAAACTCTGTACTCAAAGTACTTCCCCCTTCAGCTAGAAAAACTTAAGTTCAGCATTTAAAGATAAATTTAAGCTAAATTATTTAGAGCACATTGGGATAGTCCTCAGTAGAGATGTATACTTATACAAAGAAAATTGGCTACATATATATATTCTTCTGTCCTATTTAAAAATCTAACTAAAAGTTACTTCAAAGAAAGGTGATATTAAGTTAAACAGTGAACTCCAGCTGTCATGCAGCTTTCGAGGGTGTTATGGAAGAACTAAAGTCACATATCTATAAAATATGCAAAATATCTACAAAATTGTTGCAACACAGCTAACCATACCTCTTCCTTTTCTGATCAGGAGTTTTCCATCCCAAAGCTCTCAACTCTGAGCCTGGGTTCACCACACACAGGTCAGACAGAGCAGACAACCTACTGGAAGCCAACTGTAGATAATCAAATCCCTCAATTTGAGCTATTGAGGAAGCTGTCACTTCTAGCAGGTAAAAATCAGCTTATGTAAACTCATGTCTTTGTGCAAGTTTGTGTTTTGCATGCATACAAATTCCCACATTATGGGATGATGAAGCAGCTCATTGTCCCCTGAGCCGCTCCTGCCACCTTTATCTCTTTTCCTTTAACCTGATATGAGTGTGGGAATGAAGAGGGAATTTCACAGCTGCTGGAAAACCACCAAGCAATGGGGCTGATGTTTGCCTGACAGCCAAATTACAGGGCTACACGGCATATAATAACAGTGAGATTCATGTGGGAGAAATGAACGGTTATGGAATCACAGCAGAAGACTCCAACTAGAGACAAATAATAAATGCTTCCTTGAAACCTTCTAAGTTTTCCTTTAGCAGACTGAAGAGCCTAAGGTGAAAAACGGTAGTCCCCTACTAATTAACTTTCTAAAGGAGCCTTTTCCTTGATGCCCAGCTGAATGACCTCTTTGCTGTAGGACTACAGCCACTGCAGGGTTTTGTTGGAACGTGTGTCTGCAGAGCCTAGAGCTGCTTCACCTGCACCTTCAGTGCTGCAGTTCCACTGGACCGTTCTGCACACAGAGCTGCAGCTGGGCAGAGTGTGGAGCCCAGGCACACCTGTCATAGGTGCTGGGACCAGGGCTCATTCCAGATGGCAGTGAGATCGCAGGGTTTCAGATTAGGATCCATAGCTTCAGGAAACACTAATGTAGACTGTAATGAAAATTAATTCTTGAGGAGGGTAGGCTGAAGCACTTGTAGTCTACCACAGAATCATGAAGGTTGGAAAAGACCCCTAAGATCATCTGGTCTCGCCATCCGCCTACTGCTAATACTGCTCACTAAATCACGTCCTCAGCGCCATCTACCTGAACACCTCCAGGGACGGTGACTCCACCGTCTCCCAGGGCAGCCTGTCCAAGTGCCCGAGGTGAACGCAGAGGTGAACGCAGAGGTGAACGAGCAGAGGCCCAGAGAGCCCATCAGGCACCCGCGCTGGAGCTGGGTGCTGCAGCGCACCGAGACCGAAGCAGCTGCAGCTCCATGACGGCTGCAGAAGGCGCTATTAGCGTGACGAGTACGGGAGTCCAACACTCTTCGTCTACGACTTCTGTCTCCTGCGAAAGTAACACACGGGACAAAGATGAGCAGAGCCCCGGCGGCAGTCGGAGCGGCCCCGTCAAGCGAGCGCCCAGCGCGAGCTGCGCACACGGCAAAGGGCCGGGCGGAACGCGGGCAGAGCAGGGAGGCATCACCCGCCCAGGGCTGCCGGGAGACGGACCGAATGCGCATGCGCGCTGCCGCTGCGCGCCGCTCTGTGGCGGCCCCCGAGGGCGGGGGAAGGCGGGGCGGGTGTTGGGGTCGCTCCTTCCTCCTCGCTCCTCCCCTGGTGTGCAGTGCGCAGGCGGCGGCGCTGGCGCGATGGCGGCCCAGGACGGCGGCGACGAGGTGCGGGTGCTGCAGAGCCTCCGGGGCAAGATTTGTAAGTGCGGGCGGTGCGGGCCGAGCCGCTGCGCGGCCGCGTAAAGATTTGGCGGGCGGGCGTCGTGCTCGGCCGAGGTGCCGCCGCCGCGCCTTCTCCTTCCTCGCGGCTGGGCGGGCGGCATCGCCTCGCGGCAGCGCGGGGAGCCCCGGGGCGGGGGCGGCGCGATGGCAGCACCTCGGCCGAGCACGACGCCCGCCCGC
>NW_024884744.1:13575024-13671050 GCF_019232065.1 Centrocercus urophasianus | reverse complement strand
GAGAGAGCCGGGTGACTTTATTTTGGTGGTTAGGAAGCGCTGACTAAAAATACCCCCGCGTTCCGTACCGTGGGAAGCCGGGCGGTGAGCACGCGGCGGGAGGGGACGGCGCTGCGGCTGCTCGGGGCGCGGAGGAACAGGATGTGAGCGCTTCCTGCGGCTCGCCCCGCGCCCATTCAGCTCCTTTCTCACGAGGCCCCTCGGCCTTTTTGAGAATGAGACGACGTCGGTCGCTACGGCGTGCGCCGGGAACCGAGGGGCGGCGGTGCGCGACCGCCGAACTGTGCGCGTGGCTGCGGCACCAGGCGTGCTTTTAAACGCCGTGCCGTGCGGAGGAGAGGATTTGCCGTCAGTGAGCGAGGCGGCCGTCCAGACGGCGAGCTGAGATCGTCAAGCCGGAGGGGCTCGAGCCGCAGCGGTGGTGCGGGCGGCACCCGTGGGGCAGGCGGGGCCGGGCGAGGCTTCCCCAGACCTTGCTGGTAGCGCGGAGCTAACGCGGGCTGGTTTTGAGACGGGTCGAAGCTGATGTATTGACTGATGCTGCTTTGCTTCTTGATTTCTGTTCTAGAGTCACAAAATGGATTGGGTTGAGTTCCTACTCCCCTGCCATGTGCGGGGATGCCGGCTGCTAGATCCAGGCACCAGCTCGGGCTGCCCAGGCCCGTCCAGCCCGGCCTTGAGCACCTCCAGTGATGGGGAATCCGAAACCTCCCTGGGCAGCGGTGCCGGTGCCTCACCGCTGTCTTTAGGGTTGGGTCAGCAGCTGACAGTGCAGCGATTCAGGGAGTTTGTGTTCTGTGAACTGAACTCAAGTTTTGTGTTAGGCATTAGAAGGTGAATCCCCGGATTTCTCAAAACACTCGAAACTGCTTTTATTGACCTGTTTAAGTGTGTTGGATGGTGCCTGCAGCTACAAAGTAACTTTGAATGTTGCCACAGTCAACGACCTGGTGAAAGCGATGGCAAGCTGAAGGCGGTGCACCTTTATGTGTGGGGAGCACTGCGAGTAGCTCACGGATGTCCCACCTCCTCCTTAGGGTCTGGTGCTTGACGCTGTTAGCTCTGCATTACCGTCACGCTGTGTATCTATTGAGCAAATGATGCGCAGGACAAGGAGGTTTGTCTCAGCTGTGGGATTTAGTGAGTTGCTGTTACAACTAATGTGCAACATGAAAGTAACATGCAAAGCTCAAACTTGTTAAATATTGTGTATCAAAATTCCTGTTGTTTTAACACTGAGCTTTTATTAGAATCACAGCTTTTCCCTCTTGCTTAGGCTTGAGCTGATCTTACTTTGAAGTCAAGCTTTACAGCATAGTGGCACAGAGAACCCTAACAGTGCTTTATATGTACTTTAAAATCCAAACCAAACTATGTAGTCGATAAAAGTTATTTTATTACTGTCATTTTTTGCTTTTTTCCCCAAAGGAGGTTGCTGAGCTAGTTGGCAGTAGTTATGAACTTGCCTTTTCAGAATAAGAGGGTCAGTGTTGTTATTAGTGATGCATTTTGTACTTGTGCTACTAGATTGGCTATGAAGTATGGTGTGAAAATAGCTGTTGTCCTAAGTGAGGCTGGTGTCCGAAACTGCTGGGTTGATGCAGTTGCTAAAAAGTGAGTTGGCCTTATTGCTGCTTTTAGTCACTTGTGTGTTTCGCTGCTGGAACCACAGGTTTAAATATCTTGCTGTACAGTTTTAAATGACAGACACTGGAAAGCCTTGTGTAGAGCTCTACAGCTACAGGTAAACATGCATCTCTTTCTCGTCTCCCGAGAAAGCTTTCTGAGATGGTTCTCACTGACCACCTTACTGCCCGTGTTTTTTGAACACCCATTTGGAAAGCACTGGTGTACATCTCCATGACATCCCTCTCACTTGCCTTCTTGCCCTCTATGTTTTTGAATTGTGGAACTTACAGTGTCTTGACGTTGCTGCTGTTATAGTTGTTCGGAATTGTGCATCTGCTGAATAAACTCAAATCCAAAAATTCAAGCAAATATCTGATGTTATTCATACATAATTTTTATTTTTTATTTTTAATCTGTACAGCTGGAAGTTTTCTCCCAATTGTAAATGTTAAGAGGTTTTGGGGAAGATGTGACAGCTGTGTGTTTTACCTGATAGGTGAGCTGCAGATCCTCACTCCTTTCCACCCCAAGCTCCGCTCAAGAAATCCATCCTTCCTTCAGCTAAACAAACCAAGATGTGCAGATCTTTTCTCTTTTGTAGGAAGGCTTTTAATACGGAAGGACTGCAGTGTAGTAGAGTGAAAAAAAAAGATGTGGATTATGTAGAAATATTTTTTTTTTCTTTTTTAAGAAAACGTGGATTTGTAATATTTGTGTCTCTGCTGTACAGTGGTTTACAGTGCCAGTCAAGTAATGTTATATCTTAAATGTTTTAAAATAGGGTGGAGAACCTTCAGGGTATTAACCAAAATTATAAGTTGCTGACCAGAAGTAACTGAGTGTAAGGCTTATGGTTGCTAATTACAAACATCAGCGTCAGACCCCATCTGGAGATGAGTAGCCTCTTGTCCATTTCCCTTTGTTATCTCTTGCATAAGTTTTAACAAGTTTTCTATTTGAAGGTGATGTTCCATCTCATGCTTCTCTGATTTTTTTCTGCAGTATCTCACTAACGGGTCACTTTCAGTTTAGCTTCATTTTGAAATCTAATGGCATTTAAAACCGGTTCTGTACATATCCCTCAGTCTGTCAACATTAAGGGTGACGTTTATAAATAATACCTACACTTCCTTGTCTCCCACACCCAAGCTGCTGACAAGCTCCCTGGTGCTTCAGAGAGCAGAGCTTTACCTGGGGGAGTTACCAGAGTGTACATGGAGCGTCTGTGCCTTCCCAGTGCACGTACCCCTGGCTTCCAAAGGGCAGCAGGGCAGCTCAGCCTGCTCTGTTGAACCATCCTGCTCTTCTCAGTGCTGTTGTGGCTTTTTAAATACCAGACTGACTTGCTTAAACTTAAAGGCCACCACTGATCTATTAGGCAAAAAGAGAAAACAAAGCCCTTATGGTTTAACATCTTAGCAGTGTAAACAGTGAAGCTTATTTTTCAACATGCTGCTTATCTGCAGTTTTTTCAAAAGGAACAGACGTGTGACAAACCTATCTTCAGGCAGCAGACTTTGTAGGTGGAGGTGGTGTGATGTTTAGACATGGTACGTAATGAAAATCAGTCATTCATGTAGCTATGGTCATGTTACACTTCAGTACTTTATCTAAAGTTCAGATAATTTTGATTCCATATCTTCTGGGGAGGGATATATCCAGTAGGAGTGTGAGAGTGAGTGTGACTGCCAGAGCTACTGGCTAAGTCTGAGTCCAGAATTCAGTTCTGGTTGCCTGTGTTAAAGATCAGAATTAAAATGGCATAAGACAGAGAAGAACTGCTCAGCAATTAAGAGTTTCTTTCCTTTGGAGTGAGGATCAAAAAAACTTGTGTCTATCAGCAGGATATGAGGTGACAGGAGACCGATTCCTGTCTTCAAAGAAGAACGCACCAGAGGGGACATACTGCTTAAGTGTATGGACAGCATTGCCATAAAGTTGTGGAGGTGTCTACAGCACTCAGCTTCTGGGCAAGCAGTTGGAATATGGGGATGTATTCTTAGCTGTAACCACTTAGAACTAACTATTTCAGAAAAAGACTGCCTGGTGTCCAGCAGAGGTTAGTGCAGTGGCCTACACTCAGCATCCATCTGTTCCTCCCATCTCATTGTTCCTCCCATTGGAAACTTTCTTGTTCTTAAATGTGTTGCATTTAGTTGATCAGTTTTCTTCCCCCCTTTCCCTAACAAGCCAGACATTAGGGGAGAAAAAAAAACACAATGCGTGTAGCTGACTCTTTGGAAATGCATCAATCAACAATAGCTGCTTATTGTTAAAAATGAAGTAGACAGCTTCCTGCAACCAAGATGTTTAAGGAGAAAATACGGAGCAAACAGTAGCTCAGACAGTTGGCTGTCTGTTTTGGGAGCTAATGCTGGGTTGCCCCAGGCTGGAACTTCTCAGCCTCAGTGCTGCCGGCTCAGGCCAGAGGGGAGGTGCAGATGCTGCAGGCAGCAGTGCTGGTGAGGCAGTGCAGTGTCATCTTCCTGGCAGCATCTTTCCATGTCACACAGGATATAAGCATTTCTGGGCACATAAGAGAGCTTACAAATAGAAAATGAATATAGAAATGCATGTGGAGTGGAAGGACAGACTTTGAATGTCCATTAGAACTACAGAACTTCTGTGTGTGTAACATCCTGTTGTTTTTTCCCCTCAGTACTTACAGTTTCTTTTTTGTTTACAGATGATGCCAAACATTTGATACCCAACAAGATGAGAGACTTTTTCTGTACCATAAATTTGGACCAAGAAGAAGTTTTTCGCACACAAGTAGTTGAAAAATCTTTAAGGTATGGCTTCTTTTTTACATGGAAGTGGTAATCAAGACAGTCTCAGTCCAGAATAAAAGCAAGATTTGTATCGATGTGTATGTGGCTTTGCTTCTTCATCTTTAAAATGAGAACTGACTTGTGGTGACTACCCAGAAGTGTTACAGCAATGTGCAAATCATAAGAATAGTGGAAAAAAGACAAAATGGAGGCTTATGGGTACCACAGTGTTTTTAAAAAGAAACATGCTAAAACATTCTGCTGTTACTCTGTTCTGTTCCATTGGGCAGCATAATGTTCTTTTCCTTGCCAAGTTATATTCAAGGGAAAGAAATTTGCTCCATCTCAGCTTTCCATGTCATTTTCTACTTCTGACATGTAGTCACTGTGCAGTGGTGGAATTCTGTTCTTAGTGTCTGTCTTGTAAAACCTGTTTCCAGAATGGAGGAACTTGAACTTTTCCATGTGTAAGAGTTTTGTTTGCTATAGGATGTTTCCCTGAGTAGGCCTCGTTCCCTCCTGCAAGCCTTGTTGCAAGAACTGGAACCTGTACTCTCAAGAATAGCTTGCTGTGCCTCCCCAAGCAGTGCTTAGCTGTAGGTTCTCCAATGGTTTATGAGCTTTAAAAACAGTCCAAAAAGTCACAATAAAATATCTGAAATAGTCTTGAAATATAGTTCTCTGATGACCCATACTGAAGCATCCTTGCAGCTGCATTGCTCTGAAGACCAGAGTGACAGTTTAATGTATTTGAGGAAGGCATCAAACCTTCCTCTTTAAACCCAGAAAGCCTGCTTGAAACGTTTTTGTTTTTTTTTTTTTCCCATGCTCCTGCTGTTTGCTGTGGTTTTGTTATCAGTGCTCCTTTTTGTTGTTTGGTTTTTTTTGCTGGTTGTTTCCAGATCAGGAAAGCCTTGGTGCTCAAATAGTGCATTCAAAAAGCGAGTTGTTCTTTTTCAAAACAGCTTTTTAAAGTCGCCTTATACTTCTGCGCTGGAAGTAAGCACCACAAGCATGCAACCAGTTAAATTACAAACAAATTACTTTTATATCCAACTACATTAAATACAGACAAGGGGAATGAGCAAAATATTTGTTCCTGATTGCACTTGACTAATTAAACTGGAAATACAGTTTGATTTCCAAAATAAAATCAGTTCTTTAGCTTTGCCATCAGGTTTCTGTTGCATTAATAATTGAACTCATAGAAGATAATATGCTAAGAAACAAGACTTGCTACACTTAATTTTTATGCACTTTGTAAAATTATATTCCATTTAAAGGGAGGGAAATATGTTCACTTTAAAGAATTGTTAAGTTGATGCTCTTGAATCACATGAAGTAGAACTAGCAACTGCATAGTCAAACATCAGTAAAAGAAATCACCTTGGATTAAGCTACGTTTTTTTAATAGTATTGAAATGTACCTGAAACTTGAGAATGGTGCCAGTAGTATTTCAGAGGGAAGAAGAAAAATCTCTATAATGAAGTAACATTTTTGGCAGTGTATTAATCAGTGCTCCAAACGGAGAGATTTTCAGGTGATATTAAATTTATATTCCTAATTCTAGAATATTTTATTAATTGAAAGTCAGTGTTCTGAAGCACTCTTTGCTTACGGGTGCTTTTTAGTCTCTCCTGGCTATGTAGGCAACTGTCCTTGCTCTTCTGTATGACGTCTGTATGAAGTTAAATACACAACACAAATAGGGTTCTGTACAAACTGATGAAGTACAGCAAGGTAAGGCATCTGCTGGTAGCAGCAGCGAGAGCTGGATGCTTACTGTTGTATTACTAGGATGTGTATAGTTCTGAAGGCTACTGCTTGTTCTGGAAGCTTAATGATACCATCTTGTTGCTTAGTACTCTGTTGGTCCAGAGTACTGTAGTAACCCAGGGCTACTGGAAGGAAAATGACAGTTCTGCACTCTGTTAGCTTCAAAACTGTATACACTACTTTTCAGTAAGCTTTAATATGGTATTTGTTTCTTTTTTATATTACTGGCTTTTTTTCAGAAGTAATTCATAGTCTGTTTTTGTCGCTGTATTCTAGCTTGCAAACAAGAACTGAGTATAATCCAAATCGTATTCTACAAGTATCTGCTAGTTACACATCTGTGGAAGTAGTTATCATTGGAAGCAAATGAGTTTTCAGAGATAGAAGAAATATGAATTAATAGGAAGAAGTTTATGGCTAATGACTCAGTCATGTTTCCTGACACTGCAAGGGATTTCTGTGGATTTTGAAGAAGTTGCATTTTTTTTCCCTGGAAATGTCAAATAAGTTTGAACTTCCTCAAATTTCCATGGTGAGATATGAGGAAATTGGGGGTGGGGGGGTGGGAGGCTGTGGTATGTATTGCTTTTTGGTTATTGTTGTTTTAAAATAAATGGTTTTGTTTTGTTTTTCAAGTTGACCTTTGTGCATATGTGAGGGTATAGAATTGAACTGTCTGATGTAACCGTTGAATTTATAAAATAACAGGTCTTGGTGTCTCATGCTTTGCTAAAGGATATCCAACAATTGATTCATAATGCGTTAGTGATAATCTGGATAAGGAGAAATGTGTTAACAGAATACATTATTAAAACAACACATTATTTTCTGTTAATGTTTGACAGTGACTGATGTTTTATTATTGGTGTTTTTTTTTTGCTGTGTTGGTGAATTTCATTATCCTTAGCCCTGGGATATGGCTGCTACATAGACTGCTGGAAAGCTGTACTGATAGTCTCCATCCCACAACAAAGGATCACTTTCTGGCTGTAGTTATGCACATTAGAGTTGTGCAGATCTGGTAAAATCAGGAGTTACCACTTAGTGATGTGCAGTTGTTGCATGTCATCATCTGCTCCTGTCTGAAGCTCAGTCAGTGGCAGAGATTCCCTCAGTACCAGTACCAGTACCAGCTCGTTCATCCGCTGTTCGCACTTTCTGCTGTGATAACTTTGTTTTAACTGCAGCTATTACTTGTGTAGCTGATCAAGGAGCCACATCATGAAACCGACCTAAATTAGGAGTAAGCCCTTGTTTCACCTTCTGCTGCGTTACTGTGTCAATGCAATTCGAGTAAGCAGTCAAAGAGCAGTGAGGAAATGGAGGCTGCTCTAGCCTGCGCTGCTGCTACAGGTAATGCTCAGGGATCTGTAGCTGCAGTGGTGCTGCTGACAAGAAGAACGTGGCTCCCTAAGAGAGCTGAATTTGTTGGGTATGAAATGAGGAGGACAAGAAAAGAAGTGAGGAGCTGAAAAACTAGGAGTGGGTTTTTCAACTGGGAATTTCTATGTTACATCTCAGTATAATGTGAGGTGTAATAGCGATTCATACACTATGGAGTCTGTTGTGAAAGTTCTGTGTTTGAACAAAATGGACATTTTAACTTCTGATCTGTGTTATTATGAATTCCTGGGATTAAAACCATTGATTCTGAGAATAGACTTGAATAATTTGGAATGCTGGATTTCGCACTTGTTTTTTAACACTGGTTAGCAGCTGTTTTTAACTTACTTAATGATGCATTTGGTGGCTTTTCTCTAATTATTTTGAGGGGAGATTAGGTATGATATTCTATTTGGACTATCAACCAATGGTTCCCAGTGTAAGCATGTTTGTGCTGCTTGAATAAACTGGTATTTTACCTGTACAACGTCAGCCAGGTACTTTACTAGGAAACAACAACAACAAAAATTTGGGTGTGATCCAATTGTCCTTGTGCAGCTTTTTTCTGCAGAAAACTACGTTGTACATTGTGCATAGTAAAATGTAGTTTTCTGTACAGAGGAAGCAGAGGCTAAAATCCATTTCACAAAGCTGCACATCTGTGCAGATAATACAGCACTGCAAATGACAGTGTATGAAGTCTGTAAGAATCCAGTCATTCCGAAATGGGAGATTTTTTGTGATTGCGTTTGATTTCCAGAGCTCACAAATTGCAGTGGCACCAATAGCATTGTAGTTCTGTTCAGTCTTCTGAGATGCAAGCTTCTGAGTGCTGGCTGTGGCTGGGTACATAAATTTTCCTTCAGTTTAATGGGCATATGCATCCCTTGATGGGAGGATACCAAATACACTAGCTGAAATGGCTCTGGAATACGGAGGAACTCAGATATTTTCTTTTTTTCTTACATAGAATTCTTTGCAAATACTTGTTGCTGTTGTTTGGTACAGTATGAATGGTTGTAAATATTCTACTAGATTTCTATTTTATTCTAATATTCTATTAGATTTCAGTAGGTGGAGAAGTACAGTGGTTGTTTCATCACATACAAGTATTATGGGTTTGAGATGAACGTTTCCATCTTTCAGTTTCACTGTTCTGTTCTGCTTATGGCTTCTTTTAACAGGTCTCAATCTTTGAGCATTAAGCCTGACAGAGGTTAGAGCACGACATGTTAGCAGTTAGTGAATTAGTTCCTGAGTTGTGTTTTACTGTGATTTAACTGGGCACGGAAGAGAAAAATATACTTTTTCTATCTCCAGAAATTGTTTAAGGATGGTGGGTTGGGAGCCAGCTAAAATGATTTCAAGACAGGAAAATGTAATTGAAATTGCAGCAAAGGTGGCACTTTCTCTGTGTGCTCTAATTTCTGTGTATTTCTTGAACACATGCAAAGGGTTTTTGTGCTGTGTGATTGGATGAAATGGCTGCAGGTGGCTTGGATGACAGGTTAACATTGTGGTGGTAAAAAATAAAAAAATAAAAAATATGGCATTTCAGTGTCTGCTATACAGATTACACCAAATGCTTCCTACTTTAATGTTTTGTTTTTCTTATCAGCCCTTATTTTGGAGAAGAGTTTTACTTTGAGATTCCAAGAACATTCCAGTGGTTGTCCTTCTACATTTATGACAAAAGTGTTCTACAAAAGGACCTGCGGATAGGTAAGTTCTGCGATACTCTGCGTCTTGCATAACGTTCAGTTTTCAGTATCTGTGGTTTTATGGGCATAATTGTTACACAGATGAATTTTCAAAAACATAGTAGACAGTGCTCCTAAATATTTCTTTGGAGTTTGAAAAATGGGATTTGTTTCCTTGCTTTATTATACTGCAGTTTAAATTGGATTATTAAAATTGTGTATTTATTTTTCTAGGCTAATGGGATATTTCTTATTCCTACTCAGTACATTCTGAAATTCTTTTTTCTCCAATTCTGTTCCAGTGCAATATTTGAGCAACTGTCACTACTTTTGTAGCTCTAAAGAATTAATTGACTTTGTAGTTGTGGAATAACTCTTAAACCTATAAATGGACTTCTCTGCCAGTGCAACATGTAAACCTAGTGCTTAGAAGTTGCACAAAACATGTATAACTGAAAAGTTACAGGAGGTGGATTAATTTCATTGTCAAATGGCTTTATCACAGCTGTTAGTTGTGTATAAAGTTGATGTGAAAGCTCTAAGAGTCTGCTGTGGATGTGCACTGCATGTTACTTGAATTGAGGAAGGAAATAATTTGTACCAGGATGCCAGATAATTGGGTGTAATAACAGCCTTCCAAATAGCAGTCAGGACAGCAGAAGGCATCTATCTTCAAATTGCTGTTTAAATGCTCTTCAGCATCGTTACTGTTCTCTCAAATCTTCGTTGTGTTATATCCAGCCACAAGTGTGTGCTTTCACTTGACCTTGTTATTAGTGATATCCAAGATAATTCATCAGAAGTAGTTTAATTAGCTTTGCATGAACTCTTTTGCTGCTTTATTTCTGCTTCATGTTGTTTGTTTCTATGAGCTTTTCATATAGCATCATCATTTAAAAAATATATATATATTCTTAAACAAAAATCAGTCCTGTTGAGGTACATGTGCTTTTCTTTCCCTCTTTCCTGCAGGAAAGGTGGCAATCAAAAAAGAAGATCTATGCAACTACACAGGGAAAGAGAACTGGTTTACGCTTCAACCTGTTGATTCCAACTCAGAGGTTCAGGTAACCATTAAATTGCACTCTTATCTTTTTAAAATTACCATTACATGTATTTATCTGTATTTAGACTATTTTTTTGAACTGTGACAGTTTAACATCTTTGTAATTCTTGTGAGTCATTTGTCTTTCAGCTTGATTAAAGAGTAATGCTGTCAGTTCTTCTAAACAGTATTGTTTCTTGTGATGCTTCTCAAAGCGTGTAGGAGATCTGAAGCACCTGTTTGGGAAATGTCTAACAGTATTTTGATGCCAAAAAAGCTTTGATGCAAGGAATGCTATGTAATTTAGACAGCTGAATGATTCAGGATACTACTGAGTAGTTTTTTCCATCTGAAATGTTGATTGTGGAATGTAGAATGGCAATGTCTCCATATTGGGAGTTACTTGTGCTGTGCTCATACATTTATTTTATTCTCAAATACTTTCCACATGCAGCCTTAAATAAGCTGTGCCTCAGAGTTCTACTTTGTCTGTGCTTCACATCCTTCGGATGGGATTGTTGTAAGAACATTTAAGTGTGATGTCCCTACAGCTGTAGCTGTTGCTGTCTGTTCTTCAGCTATTCTTAAGTAAATACAGCCGTGCTCTTTGGAATCCAATCCTGTTGCTGGGATATCCAATTTAGTATATCTTAAGTTTTCTTTGGATATTCCCAAGTCTTGGCTTCCTTTCTGGAATTAACAAGAATTGAACTTGCTGATTCCTACAAAATAATAATAAGGTGGTGGTGGAAGAGATGTGGAAGTTTAGATATTGGTCACTTCTTAAAGCCACCATACTTTGCAGTTAGAACTTAAGACTTCTAGGATCGCAATCCACTCCTAATGCAGAAGGTCTACACCTTCTGTGTCTCCTTCCATTCTTGTTCCACAACTCCATACTAACACTGGTAATCAGAAGTGGAGGTGATTAAAAATGGAGCAGAGTAAAAATACTGTATCCTTGAGTTCATACAAGATTTTGGTTTTGCTGTGTATAAAATATTTCCAAGATCGTTTTTATCTTACATGCTTGCACAAGCTTTTTCAATTCCTTTGTTCTTTCTTTTCCTTCTCAAAATAGAGATTACACAAATAACACTGGTGAGTTGACATTCCTATCAGCTGCCTTACTTTTTTTTAATCACTCTCACCTGTGCTGCTTTTGCTGATGCATGGAAGTATGCCACTTAAACTGCCTTGCTGAATAACCTGAACTAAGTAGTGTGGTCCAGATGCTTTAAACTGATGGATAAGCATCTTCGTATTGTCTGAAGTGATGATTTGGTAGCTATAATTGCATCTGGTTTATTACATGGATGTAAAATCTTGATAGACTAGTTCTTACATCCCTCTTTAAAACAAAGTTAATTTCAGGCTAAAAATTGTTCTTCTACCCATTTGTGCTTTTAAAAAAAAAAAAAAAAAAAAAAAAAGATGAGGGGGGTGGTCTGTTCCAGTGTGTATAGGAGGAAAGTAGCCTTCTCATGGGCATTAAAAAATGTATTAAATGACTCAACTTGGACTTTTAGCCAGCATCTGTTCTGTGTTATGTTCTTAGCTGTTTTTTTTGTTTGTTTTGCTGCTGGTAACAATAGTAGGAATGGATATTATCTTTTTTTCTTAAAAATTTCTGCTGTCCATTAGCTCTCAAAAAGTATAAGTAAATGAAAGAAAACTAAGCAAATAAAGTAGTATTTGAAAAGCTGTGTAGAACAGTACACATTTAACTGCAATTGGTACAAACTTCTCAGCAAAAAAAATCCTTCAAATTTTCTAAAATTCATATAGCCTCAGGTTGCTGGAAAGATGATTCTTGGGATTATTTGCCTTGCCTTTTTTTGATCTCTATATAGCTGGTTTGAAATGAGGTCATAGTATTAAACAAGCCCTTGTTCCGTTCTATTACTTGTAACGTGAGAGAAGAATCTTGTAAAGATTTGATCTAGGCTTGCAAAATGTATAGGGGCAAGATGTTCTACACACTTCTAAGGTTTCTGAAGGTAACGCAGATGTTTACTGACCTTGTACCATTGATAGGCTTTGTAGGTTTTACAATGATTGCAGCAATGTACTTCCATTGTATCCCCCTGGCCTTTTGAAGAATGCGTAGGTTTGTTTGAAAAAGTGGAGTCTGATGTTCAGATCAGCTTGTGCATTCATAGATTGACATCTGCAAACCTAAAAAAGAGGAAAGGTCTGGGTAGAATGAACCATGCAGGGTTAGACTGTGTTAGTTCTGTGGGCCTGAGCCTAGTGCTAGGATCTCGGTGGTGAGGTGATGTGTTTTAGAAACATGGTGCAAGTTGCTCTAATTTAGTATGAGAAAGATAGAGATATCCAGTAAAAGCTGATAAACCTGTATCTGGTATGTAAAATTTATGCACTGATCTTACAGAATTAACTACTGTGTGCTGTGCCTACTGTGGGAAGGTTATACAGTTTGTGGAGTCCCAGTTTTCCTTCACTTACTCCTACAAGTCCAGTAGTTTGTGATATTTTTTTCCCATCACGCTGATGGAAGTGGAAAGTGTAGAGCAGAGTTCAAGAGAAATACTGCTGAGTTTCTGATACTGGGAGAGGAACTGGAGCATAACTGTTAGCTTTTCTAACCCTGTTTAACCCACATAATCAGAGTAGCTCCCAGTTATTGACTACCTCTCAGACAAACAAGTGTGCACATCCTTGTCTTAAATTGAAAGGAGAGAAGATGTTAGAAAGGAAACATAGTGTCCAAAATTGTCTGGTGGTAAACATGCAACAAAACGTGAAATGTGGGCGTAGTATAAAAGTGCCTATTGGTGTATATAAAGTACACTTAGCAGCCCAGTTTTGGCAGAAGAGCTTTAGAAAACTCGAATTTAGTGTAGATACTTGTTATCTTTTGTAATGTGGAATTAATTGAAGTAATGAAATTGCGGGGAGGAAAAGCCTGTCAAAATACTGTGCTAAAGTGCAATAGTAATTCTAAAAGCAAACCATGCTACTGAATTGCTTCAGAGGTTCTGAATTTCAGGTTAGAGATTTGGACACACTGTTTTTGGCTTCTCTGTTCTTGTGCAAGTCTGACTGCCTAACACCTCCATCTTCCTCTAGTCAGTATCAGGAAAGATAATTGTTAATCCATTGGTAAAATTATAATAGTGCCTACCTGCTTTTGAACATTCCTGAGATCTGCAGGTGGAAAGTGCTTTCACATAAAACGTGCTTATTTATTGGATGGGATGGCTGATTTCACCGTGTGTGTTATGTCGATACAGATCTGCAGATCAGCAGCTGTCCTGCTGCTCTCAACGGGTAACAAAAACATTCTTGAGATGCTCCATACTCCCCATGTCAGGGGAGTGATCACTTGGCTTTGGTAAAATGGCTGTACTTGTCACGGTGCTAAGTTGTTTAATCAAGCTCTAAGTACTGTTCTTAGGAGCAGTAGACTGTTGTACTGCTCCATGCAGAGCTCTTGATTTGCGTGGGGCTTTTTTGTTGAGTTTTGTTTTTTTCTAAGAGGAAAAAAGATGGTTAAGCCATTCATAAGGTCTGCTTATTAAATTGTACTTAGGCCAGTTATTTCCATAAATACTAGTTGTGTTTTTGTCCTTTTGCTTCTCATTCAGAAACTTTGCCTTGTAAGGCTGTTGGCATGCTTCTCAGTATCCTGTTTTTATTAGGTAAATCTATTTTTGCAATTGAAATTCTCTGCTTGATAAATATTTTCTTAACGTACCTGTGTTCCAATGCATGTAGTAACAGTTTGCAAAACACTTGGCAGGCATCCCAAAATAGTTATTTTTCCTTAAAAAAGAAACCTCACTTCTCCTCCCATGTGATGTACAGAGAGAGAAATACAGCCTTTGCTGCAGGGGATTGACAATAATGACACTTCAGTTTCATGACAAGACATGCATATTTCAGAAGTGTGTGCACTGTCAGCTAGGGGTTTTCTTTCCATTTTGGTTCTGTTGGAGCAGAACTGTAGCTGAAACTATAGCTTCAACCCTTTGAAAAATTACAGAATTATCTTCTGGGTCCCTACTCTGACTCTTGCCAAATTCATTGTACTGCTGGACAAGAGTCATAACCACTGACAGATGGTTTTCTGATGTTCCATTTAGCAAATGGATGAATCCCAAATATGCTGAGGAGAGCATGGTACTGATTAAAGGCTGTGTTGCTGTCTTGTTACAATAGTTGTGAAAGCCAGCACAAACAGCCAAACGAGTAGCATTGTTGTTCAGGCAGTAGATGTTGGGAGCAAGGTTGTACTGCTAAACATCGTCCAAAAGAAGGTGCATATTATGATTTGGAGTTCTTGAGGCATTTTATTGAGAGCATGTTCTTCCTTCTGCATATCCAAGATACTTGCACAATACGTGCTTCAGATGTTACTCCAACGTATCTGCTTCAAACAAACCTTAAATAGCTTCTAACTATAAAGTATATAATTTTTCTAGTTAGTACTTCTAAAATAAAAGTTTTAAAAACTATTTGTGTTTCTGTCTTTTTCAGGGAAAAGTTCACCTTGAATTAAAACTGAATGAACTGATAACAGATAATGGATCTGTGTGCCAGCAACTGGTAGTACAGTAAGAAAATACATTAATCCTTAAATTCACAGTTGTCTGTTACAGTATGATGTGATCTGTCCCTTTAAATACTGAATGTCTGCACATTCTGATACCAGTAATGTTTGTTTTTCTCCGTATGGCTTTTCTTGGAGCTTACTGTACTGGAGGCCATGGGTTCGTTCTCCTGCAAAAGTGTTTCACGCCTGCTTGTCTCTGTAGCTCCCAGTGTACTCACTTCTATTGGGACTCAAGCTTCTCACTGGCAAACTTAACATCCAATATGTAAAGACATTACAGCATATCAAAGAGCTTCATATGAATAATATGCTTTTGGTGTATGTGCTCTCAGAATGGTAGAGGTTACCAGACAAATATTACCAGTGCTAAATAAAAAGTGGGGAATGATACCCTTTAGGAAACACTGATGACTATATAGTTTTGCTGTTAGTCTTACAGCTGTGTTTTATCATTTATTTGTTTAAATTTATAATTCAAACTTTTGGAGTCTGAATACACAGTTTACACACTTAGTACAGAGAAGGCTGAAATCACACATAGTGGTCATTCAATTCTTTTGTTACTAAGCAATATATTTAACAATAGGTACAGATAAACTAATACAAATGTAGCTATGCAAAATGCATTGTATTGATATTCATATTAAATGTATGGTATAGATATATGGAAGAAATTAGTCTTCTCATTTTGGAAGAAGTCCAGCAGCCTTCAGTGTCGCTTGCTTCTGGGAAGCTGTTTAGTTGAGAAGTCCAGTGGAAACCAGTGGATTGCTCTGAGACTGCCAGTGTTTTTTTGGGATTCTTTATGTCCTCATGTTCATGAGTAGGGTTCAGGAGGACAAGCTGGAATTGAAATTTAAAAATGTTTTGTATTCTGCTAGTACTTCAGAGAGAAACGAGACTTTTCTGCACTTCTATTAACAGCTTTTGGGATGGGCCATATGAGAAATAGGTACAGGCAGAAGGTTATAGATGTAAAGGGATACTTAAAATAAAAACTCAAAAGGCAGTCTGGTTCTTTCTAGTCTTGCTTTTCAGCATGATCTGTTAACTGATCTGGTAACTCAGAGTAAGGTTTGTTTTGTTGTTGTGTGGTTGTTTTTTAAGTTTCCCTGTCTGAGAATTCAGTGTTAAATAATGTTTGTATTGCGAAACTGCGATAAGGGAGGAAATTGCGTGGGGTATTCTGTTTGTCTCAGAGCTTCATACTCAGATCAGTTCCAGGGGACAGGGGAAACCATTGCACTGTCTATTTTGCAATGAAGTTCTCATTATGAAGTTTAATTCAGTTGGAGCAAGGCTGAGCAAAATTAACCTCTTGCTTTTCTGTTGCTTAGTTGATATTGAAGAGGAAAACTAGTTTTGAAACAGAACTAAGGCAGAGAAATTGGTAATGTTTAGTGGAATATTGTAAGCTGATAATGCAGATAAGATCTGGAAACTTGTGGTACATCAATGTGTATTTATAACTGCAAGATAATTTTGAACATGTTTCTACTTGTGTGGTGGGTGGCAGCTCATATCACTGGTGATCTTGCTGCTCCTATTTTTGTATCCCTCTTCCAGCATGAATTAGAACAGCTTTTTACTTGTGTGCCACTAAAACCGAAAGCTAGCTGGATTGTTATAACTGATTTATTCCCAGCCTTTCCTTCAGATGTCCAAGGTGTCAGTTAATTTGTACATATCCGTGCATTCTAAGGTGAATTACTTTTTAATTTTAAATATTTTGACTTTTCATAATGAAGAAAGTTTGCTTAAGAATGTTACTGTTGCAAATTGCTGGTTTCATTAGGAAGTGGGTTACTCACATACCCTCTCCTAGGATCTCTTTATGATGGAGATAAATGACGAAAAGGAAGCCAGGTTACTGTCATGGTTGCTGTGCTCACCCACTTGTTGACACGTGGGAGAAAACTGCGTAAAACACTACAGAATTACATCAGCATTTTTGTTTCCATTCAAAGTTATGAGAAAATCAAGAGTTCCTTAAACCAAAAAAGCTCACTAATTTTCAGACATGCTTGATAGGCTTGAAATGATTGTACACAAGTATATTCTGTACATGCGAGAGTATGAGAATTAAATCTCTTATGAGATGTAAGTCTATAGGGATGGATTTGAGGATGTTTTTGAAATGGTTTTGGTTTTAAGTGTGAAGAACTTACAGAAAATGCATGTGAAATTCTTTAATAGAACATTTCAACTTTTAAGAAGCGTGTTTTATAAATTTCAGAGGATAGTTAGTGATGTACTTATGTTTTGTCAGTTACCTGGCCCTGAGAAGTTGGTGTATTGTAGTCCTCTAACAAAGCAGAAAAATAGCAAATAACAGAGCTTTCATTAGGTTAAAAAAGAGTCACATGAATATTTCTGTCCCTACCTTTTTTGGTCTGTCCAAATCTTGAACAAGCATTGGCCAAAGAGAAAAAGATAATGAGAAGGGTAATTCTTAAGGGGTGAGCTGTACTGTGTACCTTTTAAAACCATGTTTTGCTTACTAAGAAGCCTTCAATTTGGTTGTTTAGTAACATAAAGAGGCTTTTGAACTTTTACATTTTCTTCTAAAATAAGGGAACTCCAAGTACCTGTGCTGTCTTCTGTGCATAGGCCGGTTCTTGTGCATTTCCACTGTGTATTATTTCCTGAGAGTCCAGTTCTGTGAAGACAGAAAATAATTAAGGCATGTTAAACTTTCTCTAAGATCGTGTTAAGCACACACAAGAAGAAGTAATAAAGGGCTGTGGTTCTGATTATTATCTGGGGTTCTAGTAGTCACCCTACTGTGGCTGAACCCAAGTGAACTAGGAGGTGAATTGTCTCCCTTCTGTAGACATGTTTGTGGAAGTGCTTTTGCTGGTTTTGTGAATCGTTTACATAATGTTTGTTTTAGACACATAATGTTTGTGAATGTGTCTCCAGTAGGAAGCAGTTTTTACATGTTAAGTATAATGACAAGAGCTGCTGAAGTTGTTAACCTCCTACAGCAAATACAGGAAGGAGAAAAACTTGATTGTGTATAGTGTGTATAACAAAGCCCGCTATCCCACCCCCCAAAAAAAACAAAACCAAAAATCAAACCAAAAACAACCCAACAAAACAAAAAACAGTCCTTAAAAACAGTGAGTTTGCTCAAGTAGACATAAAGTAGTCTTCTGCAAGTTACACAAGTGTCTGTCTAACTTAGTATTATTTGACCTTAGGGGAAGAAGATACTTATATACTGTGGCCAGTTTTCTGAGAGTAGGAGCTTTGGAAGCCAGCTGGGACTTCCAGGTTGTGGAATTATTCTAGAAACAAGATATTTCAATACGTGTTTCTCTGGATAGAGTGAAATTACAGATTGAAATTGTATCAGTTAAGTTCTTACAAGTTAACCTGATGAAAGGCTGCATTAGGACTAATTATAGTGGGCTAAGCTCTAAACTTCTGTATTTTTGTATTAATTGGAAACTTACTGTTAAAGTTCATGCAGACACCCACATAACATTTCTGAATTAGAAGTTTGTTTTGTCTCTGTCTCTGGTTGTTTCCTTGTTGGCTGTGTGAATGAGGAGGGGAGCAAGATGACGCAGTAGATTCGCTGCTGACTCAACGCGTGCTCATTTTTTCAAAACCGCAGTGGTGCGCACAGTGGCACGTGTCAAAAATACATGTGTGCACCTCCCCTTTCTGGAGCCTGTGGAAAAAAAACCAACAGCCAAACAGCCATTGTTCGCTTATTTGCTCCTGCTGAAACAAATGATACTTGGATGTAGTTTATTTTGCCAGATTTTGAGCGGTGGTGTTTGCCTTTTGTATGTTAGCCTGACTTTTAACTCTGAAAGAAACAGTTTCATCTTTACAATGCTAATATAACTGAAAGGCAGAAGTAGCTTATCGTGGCTATATTGCCTTTTCTGGCATTTACATTTGTAAATCAATTATACAGTATAGTATCTCCATTTGAAATGTCACTTTATTACTATTCTGTTAATGTAATATCTGCTCTTTGTAGGGACCATAACAACATTTAGGGAATGTACAAATCCTAATGGGTGTAGCTATTCAGTTTTTGCACTTGGAAGGCTTCAGTTGGCTTGAATGGCAGAGGTACAGATTTCCTCTGTCGTTATTGAAGGGGTTTGTTGTGGGCTGGTTCTTTTCAAGGACTTATTTCAATCTTAAGAGCTGAGTCTATACACATTTGTATCTAAAAGGCTCATATTTCCTGTATTAAAACTGCCCTTACATACCAAACTACCTATGTGTAGTGTGACTGATCAGTCACTTGTACCTGTTCCTTAGTCTTTATGTAATAATGTAGTAGCTTAAAAGACAAAATTAGAGGCCTTTTATATTCTTGTCCATTTCATTAAGCTCAAAGTTTTTCTGCCTTTTAAATGACAATAGCTGTTGTTAGCATAGATAGACAAAAGCATTTGTTAAAGGTAAATATTTACCCCATGCTGGAAATAGTTTTATGAGGATTGTCAGAATAGGAATATGTATTTGCTGTTATTTTCTTATTTGATTGGTCCGAGGCTTCTTTTTTTTTGTCCCATAGGGCTGTAGCTCTAGCATGTTGGTATCTGGTGGTTGAGAGCATGTTGCTAGCACGAGATTTGCTCACTGCTAAACTTGAGGTGGGGGGGGGATTGCACGTTTCTGTAAGCCTGCTCTAACTGAATTGCTCCAAATATCTTAAAAAAAAAAAAAAAAAAAAAAAGTTTGCTAGGCATTGTTTAGGACCTTAGAAATATCTGCAATATTCAGCCCTGAGGGAGTAAAAAACCACTGTGGTACTGCTGAGTTGATGTAATGGCTTCCTACCCGTAACAGCTACTTGCCTTTCACTGCCTTTGGAGCTTGAGAGATCGTCTGTGTGACTAGGCTAATTCAAGCTGCTAATCTGACTGAAAACTGGCTCAAAAGCTGAATAGTTTTCTGTAAGATTAGTAAACAAACTTAGCATTGGTGATTGGAGCAAGGCAGAAGCCAGAGAAGAAGAGGGATCCTCCATCTATATGTAGCTGGGATGACTTAGCTGTACTTTGAGTTGAAGTGCCTGTAGCAGGCTCTGGGCACCCCAGGAGAAGGGATGGTCATGATGGACTAGCTTACTTAGACTGACAGTTGGAAGCAGAAGAGGTTACATAAAATTTGGAACAAATTCTGAGCTTGCTGGGTTGGAGGAGGAGAGGTTTGGGAGTGCTGAGTGTTGTTAGTGGAACTGGGCTGGTAGTAGGTTTTTTTTTTTTCTTTTTTAAGGTATGAGAACAAGGCAGGCTGTCTGAGCTGTAGCTTGCAGTTCAGCTGGGGCTTGGGCAGCAGGAGGAAAGAAAAGGCTGCAACTGCCTGCCTACACAGGGAGACCGATTGCAGTATGAAATTAGCTTGAAGGGACAGTTCTGGATGATGAATCTGGACATTCTAGTTCTATTGTGCAGTTGTGTAGTTGCCAGGAGAATGTTTTCCTGCTTGCTGGAAATCCAGGTGCGGGTCATACATTGATCAGGAAAGGAGTTAGGAACTTCTTACATTGAGAAATCTGTTCTCTGTAGCTGCTCGTGTCTGTTTGCTACAGAGTTTGAACACCAGGCTGCATGAAGAGAAATTTCACTGAAATAGTTGAATTCTATCCACTCTGAGTTGATCCACCATCAGTTTCCTCTGAGGGTCAGATGAGGCTGACTTACCATTTTGCACTTGCTCTAAACAAACACAGTGTTGTAACATTTAGTTTAATACACTTTAAAAATACATTTAGTGTTACAAAATGCCTAATAGTTGGAAAGATCAAGTCGTAGCCACCTCCATCAGCTACTTCAAAATAGCGAAGTTTAGACAGTTTAATTTTGTCAGCACTCTTCTATGTCATGTATGTGTTGGAGGAGGAATCAATTAATGCTTATGAAACAACTGGATGTTTCAAGAACCCCTTTAAATGGTGGGCTTGTAATCACTGTAGGGTTCATTGTGATTCAAAAATTATTGAAATGCTGAGGGCCGCGTGCTTATGAACTGGAGGAAAAATAACAAATGATTGTGTGGTGGCTCAGCACTAGATGTTCCCTGAAGTGGCCAAGACAAAGGGACTTTTCGGAGGAGAATAGCGAGTGGTTTATGATAGTGCATGCTGCAAGAGGGTGGAGTTCTGAGGCAGCACAGGGGTGTTAGTATCCATTTCTTCTCAGCTTGTGTTTGAGCTTAGAACTTTTGTTGGTCTTCTGACATTGTTCTTCTACACAGAGGAGACATTTACTTAACAGCGTTTAACCACTGCAGCTTCCATAAACTTTGTGCTTTCGGTTGTGTTACAAACTGCTGTGTAACCCCAAACTCCATGTTGTAGTTCTTAGAATATGTATTCCATTACTTACATGAATTTAGAGCAGTTTATTCTCTTTGTAAACGATGTAGATCTTTTTTTCTCAAACTGGCTAATTATACGACCAAAATTTATTTTTATCATTGTTTTGCTGGAAAGTTTTTGCTCCAAGTTTGCAAACTGTTTTGGTTTACTTCTGTTGTTTCAACTGTTTATAGCTAATACTCATATTTGGGCAGCATCTGAAGGTATACCACACTGGATTGCAGGCACAGCTCTGCTGCTAATCATGTTGCTTCTGTGGTGATTCAAAAAGGTTGCAAAGCTGATCCAGAAAACAATTTGATAATCATCCTGTCCTTTCGTATCAAGAGTGATGGACAGTGCACCTTTTTACCTCTTAATCATCAATGTGTTATAAGCATTAATGGAAGAAAACAGCCTTTTGAAAAGGGCAGTTTACCCTTGATCAGATGCTGTTGTGAAAAGTGTTTGGAAATTCTTCAAGTATAATTTCAAGGGTAAACTGTTTTTCCTCCTGCGGCTGGATAGTATGGATGAAACCAAGATATGCTCCAACTGTCACTATTGGTTTTGGATGCTAATGCTTACAAATGTAGTTGCTACTATTGTGGATGAGGCCAATAGATTTTGTGGGCCTTCATAAATCAAATTTAAAAACTAATGAAGTCTGCAGTTTCCCTTAACATGGGTGTATTGTTTTAGTTGGAGTTTTGCCATGAATGTGTGATGCTGGACTGCTGGCTTTTTGTTTTGCTTTTCTGAGGAAATTCCAAGAATCTTGTCCACACAGAGCTTCTGAAATCTGACTGTGTGCTTGAGTATTACTACCTTTTGTTATCACCCACAAATCTGTAGCTACAATCTATGTTGAATTATATGCTGTAAAATAGGACGGGACTGGAAAAATGTTTTTTAAAAAGGACTTCTTGCATTACATGTATTTTATAACCCAAATAAATTGATCTGTTCTTTCTGATTGCCTTTTTCTTTTAGTATAAAGGAGTGCCATGGGTTGCCTCTTATAAACGGACAGAATTGTGACCCTTATGCAACTGTCTCTCTTGTGGGTCCTTCCAGGTAATGTTTCATATAATAAGAAATTAATCTAAAATGGTGTGATCTTAAACTGAAAATAAAGCAATAGGTTTTAAACAAAAAGTGTTGAATAAGTAGGTTTTGAAATGAGATGACTTGTTTCAGAAAAACCTTAATGCTTTCTGTGTACATCCTATTTTCACTGTTACTATATTCTTTCCTTCCCAGCTGTGCTTCCAAGATCATAAAGATATTTGATCTCTGTGAGTGACCAATGCAAGCCAAGAACCTCTTGTCCCCCATTTTCTTCAGGCCTCTCCATTTCTAGACCATCTGGATCAGCTTCTTTATATCTTTACTGTACTTTCTATTAGCTTTAATCAAGCTCTTGAATATAGCTATTTGCCCACTCACCTTATGTTTCTTATTTTTCTTTATTTGTGAATTTCTTTGCAGCAAATGCTTGGGAATTGGGAGAGAGCAAGAAAATAGAGGTTCTGGTAAAACCTATGTAGTGCCAGTGCTTTCTGGATGACACTTTCCAAGTATTCAGCTTACTCCCACTTCTTAAATAAGTAATCCTGAATAGATGTTGGGGTTTTTCATTTATGAAAATCTCATATCATGCATTCACTATCCACAAGTTCCAATAACATTTAACCTAAGCTAGCTCTCAGTTGTTTCTTTTCTGCTGCCTCAGGCCTAAATTCACCCATTCTTCATGGTGCAGGGGAGTTGTCACTTTGAGCACAGCATCAGACCTCTAATGTTAAGCTTGTGGGTGTTAAGTACTTTTGAAGAAGTGACCCTGAGTAAGATCTAAGTGAATTAGTAGGATGATGGGATGTTTTTTCCTTCTTGGTAAAGGATGTAAAAAAAATTTTTTTAGGTGGTGTTATTTTTTTAATGTCAAATTTGTGAAGAGAACTAGTGAGATTCAGTCATTATACTTAAGAAGAATGCTGTTGACAGTCAAAGAAAGTAAATTGACTATTGTCTGCTGCATGAGTCCTGTGATACAGACTGAACTCGCACAATATTTATCCCGTTGGTATGGGAATATATGTGCAAATCTGACAGAACTTGGGAAGTTAAGATTTTCCAGTCTCATGCATGTGACTCACATACCATGAGCAGAATATTTATATGGGTAGTGCCCCTATGTGAAAACAGTTGGCTGACTGGCTAGGAGACAGTTTCTTTTCTTTGTTTGCTGTTTTTCTTCATCCACATTTTTTATTTGTTCCTTTTATATACCAATTTTGTACTATCATAGTCTGATATCAAACTGACTATCAAAGACTTCATTCTTTTATAAGCACTTAAAATTAAAAATCTGTTTTACTTATATAAACCAGGAGGAAATGGGGAGTATTTGTTTTATTTGTCCTGACACTGCTTAGCATCCAGCATTAACAGAGGTTTCTTGCAAGGCAAACATTCAGTGGCTTGGTATAAGCCTTGGTCAGTAAAGAACCTGCAGAACTCCGCAGTTGAACAAGACCAGGAAAACTATGCTCACAAGTTGCAGGCAGTGGTAAAGAAATTGTCTTCAAATTTAAGTTTGAAATGCTTCAAGAATTGTTGGCACATTGTACTCAATTCATGCAAGGTGTAGTTGTGAAATGGGCCATCTACTTGGGCTGAAGAGATACCTGGCTAAATGTAGGGGCTTGAATTTAACATCTCAGATTGTACGTGAAGATATAATTAAATAAAGGATTTCTTCATTAACCAGTGAACTCTAAAATGACACAAAAAAACTTTAAACTTAAATGCAGAGGCTCTTCGTGACAAGAATATGTTTATAATTGTGTGCTTAAGTTGTTTCTGGTTTTTAAATAAAAAAAACCTCGTTGGAACAGGAATGACCAAAAGAAGACGAAAGTGAAGAAGAAAACAAGCAATCCGCAGTTTAACGAAACCTTTTATTTTGAGGTAACTTTTTTGTGTGGCATTCTGTTTGTTTTGTGCAATATTTCAAACAATTTGAAGGAACAATGTGTAGCAGTATAGAAGCAGAAGGCTCTGTTTGAGCACATGAAGGAGTCTTTACTAGCCCCTCAGGTTGAATGACAGGCTTATGTTGCTTGGGACTGCCAGCCAGTAACATTCTCCTTGTAAGCACCTGTGAAGGTAACTTACTATCCTTAGTAACTTTATATAGCATTTGCTGCCATCAGAGTTCTGTCTGAACTTAAACCTGTCCTGTGGAATTCAACTTAGGCTCAATGCTCTTGAAAATGTTTAAAGACCAAAAACAAACAATTAAGATCTTATTTCCTTAATGAAATAATGTAGTGATTATTAAAAGAAAAAAGCATGTTTCATGATTTGATTAAAAGAACAAGTTAGTTTTTTTAGAATTTGATTTTACCTCCTCTTGAGTTTGCCCCACAGAAGCCAAATTTGATTTTTTATCTGTAATGAAATACTACATTTGCATGTAAGGATACAGTACTATTCATTTGACTGTTGAAAGTAGTAGAACTTGTGCCTCAAGTTTAGTATAATTTCCTATGTTTATATAGATCCTAATCCTGCTGTATGCCTTCACTAAAAAAATCCTTGCTTATGTGTAGAGTAACACGTATTGCATGTGTTTTACTTGACCTACCTAAGATACTGAGCATCTTTTCTTTAGAAGTAAGATATTTGGATAAAACTGTGATCAAGAAGCACCACTGTAGTGTTTTCTTGATTTCTTGGGGTTAAACTGGGAGTGCCATCCATCAGTCCAGAAATGAGAACAAAAATAAGAGGGTGGTGTAACTAGGGCAAGAAAATTGGGTTTATTTGTTGTTTTCTTAAACATTTCAGCTCACTTCAGTGCTTTCTTCTGGCTCATGATGAAGCCATTGAGCTTCTTTGCAGTTTAATGCTATACTTCGTCCTTGATTTTTTTCTTTTTTTTCAGATCAATACTGTAGTTCCCCTAGATCTCAGCCAGCCCTCATCAGACCCCAGCATGAATTTTTTGTTCCATTATTTTCCTTTCTGTTCAAAGCCAACTTGTTTGGTGAACTGAACATTTTTTTTTTTAAAGGAATTAGTTATTATATACCACTGTTAAACTCAAGGTTTCCTTGCTTATTTCTTTCTACTAACATAATACAATAGTAGATAGTATGTTAATAGGAGGATTTTACTTGCAGGTAACGAGGTCCAGCAGTTATACCAAAAAGTCCCAGTTTCAAGTGGAAGAAGAAGATATTGAGAAACTGGAAGTCAGGTAAGTTCAGTAGGTTATTACTACAATTAAATATTGTAATTTGAGATAATAAAAGCTATCATACTGTGGAGTAGCTCTAGAGAATTGCTGCTTAGATTTGTACTAAAAATCCTTCAAACATAGGAAATTACCTAAGTTTTGTAGCGTGTTGATTACTGAAGGAGTTTGGATTATCAATCAGGACTTTGAGTTTTTGGTTAGTTGTTTTTTTTTGTAATGTAATGATAGTGGCCTCAACTTCTTTCCTGTATCTGTGGGTAAAGAGGCTTAAAGAGGACCTCCTGCTGATACTGGTTTGGGCAGAATACCGATTACAGGACTTGGACGATAAAAGCATACCTGATGTTTGCTTTTGGTTTCAAGTGCAGTTAGCTGTATGTTTAGAAAAAGAGAGAAAAGCCTCTTCAGAACTTCTCAGGGTTTCGTGTTCCTTGTTAAATAAATGTTTGTTTCACTTTTTCCTTGCAAGTGCAAAGAACAGTTCAAAGTATACTTTTTTTGTGCGTCTTTACCCTTACAGCAAGTCAGTCTGTATCTTCTCGGTGTAGTTAGAGCAGTCAAATGCTCCAGTGCTCAACCTCTTTTCTTTATTGTACTCATGCATGTTCATGCACTAGATTTGCTGAATGATAAAATCTTCAAGGCTCGCGTAAGTTTCCTAAAAGGCACCAGGAGAATTTAGTGGTTAGTTCTAATAGCCACTATAGAACTAAGTTTGTGCATTTTTAACTATTAGCTTCGAGAGTATCTCAATTAGTATTGTGTATATAAATATATATGCAAATATACTTAGAAAAGTAGTCATGCCCCAACAAATCTAGTATTAATTTTTTTGTTCTTCTTAACATCTTTCAGAAATGTCAGCGAGGTAAGAAGTAATAGAAAAAAACCAACCGCAAACAATAAAACAACCCAGTGTGCATGTCTGGAGTCTGATTCCCTTTTAAGATTGTAAATATACATGCTGCTCTTTGGGAAAACATGCGCATGTGTCGGTGTGGCGTTGCAGTGTGCCCAGTTGTAGCAATTAGATAGGGATGTGTAAATCTATCAGGTAAAATATTCACTTGAATTATTTGAGAAGACTCAATTTTGGGGGTGGAGGTTGCTCAGAATACATGTTGCCTATAGCACTGTTTTATTTTATTTTTTTTTACTGATGGGAGGTTTGCAAGCCTAACTTTCACCATTTGTTTATTGTTTATGGATTAATAAGCCACTTGTTTGATTTCTCTTGCTTTAATTAGAATGGAGTGAGGTTTCTAACATTTCCTGCCTGTGTGCATGTGGATTAGTGCTGTTAACTGAAGTTTTTTATTTCTCTGAGGAGGAAAAACAAATAAGTCCTGTTATTATTTTCAGGGTGGACCTATGGAACAATGGAAATTTGGTACAAGATATCTTCCTAGGAGAAATTAAAGTTCCTGTGAAGGTGTTAAGAAATGATTCCTTTCAAGCATGGTGAGAAATAATGGCTCAGAAGTTAATTTAATTCTATGCTGCCTATCTTCCCTTGCAAAGATGTTTTATTCTTTTTTTTCATTGGAGTACATTATCCTGCTTGAATTGCAGTAGTCTGGTTCATCTGAATAAGATTACAATTTTGTACACGAAAGGGAGCATTTTCTTGCTGAATGTATTAACCTTACCAGAGGGTTCATGTACCTCTTCCATTTTGCCAGTCTGTCTACTCCTGCTAAATATGTAATGTATTTGAGTGGAAAGTGCAGAGAGTAAAGAAAAGGAAGGCTGAACATAGCTGTCTGTCAGCTTGCTGAATTTTAGTGATCTGTATATGATGTTCAGATTAACCAGAAAACCTGGAACTTCTCAGAACTGCATCACTTGTAATTAAATTTGTTAGCTTTCCAGAATGACTGAAAAGTCAGACAGCATCCAAATCTTAGAGTTCAACTTTGATATATCTAAGGTTTTAATCTTAGCATTTGAGTACGATTTTAAATGTGATAAATGCCCATGTCAGTATTTTGTAATACACTAAGTGAAAAAAACAAGATTCAGACTTGATTGTCCAGCACTCTGAGCTGATCAAAAGCCACCTGACCATATTAACATAACGACATACCTCACTTGAAAGCATGCCAAGGGAAAAGTTGCCTTAGCATGGACTTACTGCCACATAGTGTGTTTGTATAGCTTTTTGAATTGGACATGGCTCATGCACACTAGACTTGAAGTGTAGAGGGCCTTCTATTTGCTAATATACTTTGTATGTGTACTTTGCACATGAATATCCCCCTAATCCAATTATAACCTGCTTATAAACATCAGTCTGTGATCTAGAAGCACTTTTTCTGTTTTTATTACTAATTTACGTGAAATGTTTTGAAATGCAATGGGACTACAGAGTATAAAGCAGCATCACTAGTACTAAGTATTGGAAAAATAAGCCTGATCCATGCTGTCGAGGCATTCCTTGTAAATTAGTTGTGCGTTGTGTTAGCGTGCCTTCAAGGCAATGCATTTGATTGTTAGGAAGAAAAAAGTCCAGTCTCCTGATTGTCTAAGTAAAGTATACGTGATCATGAAATATTTGAAGTTGGACAGCCAAATGGTGAAATTATTCTATGGTGCCACAAGCTGTTAAAATTTTTTTGTGGGACTGCACCTCCTGTTGGAATGAAATTGTACTACAGCAGAAGTCAAAGAAAAATTGATTTAAATGTATCTGAAGTAGGAAAAGAGCACGTATCCTAATTGAGGTACGGGAAATCTATTCTGTTTGGGAAGGCACAAGAATAGTAGTATATGTTCTGTTATGTGCTGAAGATGCATGAAATACTGCTCCTTTTTTTCTTTTGTCTCAGGTTTTCTTACTGTGAATTTTATTGCCAATTGTCAGACTGGGTTCTTGTGTTACTGAAATAGTTCTATGTGGTATTTTGCATTATTCTAAAATATTGAGATTTAAATTTCATCAATTTTACTAACATTATAATTACCTCTTTTTTTTTTTTTTTTTTTTTTTTTTAATTAAAATAATAAAAATTTATAAAAATTTTTAATAATATTATTTTTTTTTTTTTTTTTTTTTTTTCAGGTACTTACTTCAACCAAGAGAAAATGGTAACAAGTCTTCTAAAACTGATGATTTGGGATCACTTAGATTAAATATTTGTTATACTGAAGACTGCGTACTTCCGTCTGAATACTACGCTTCTCTCAGAAACTTGCTGCTAAAATCATCAGATGTTCAGGTACTTCTGTTGAAAATTACTTCTCAAATGAAGACTTGAAATGGATTATGCAGTCCTGTATGAGACCATGTGTGGAAATATGCAAAGCTAGAGTTTCTTTATTTCTTTGCAGTACTTTTGTCAGAACTCACTGAGCAACTTGCAGAACACTTTGTGTTCCAAATTACCAAAATTGTCTATTTTAAAAGAACCAGCAAAGACAGTGATGTAAGTGGTGCTGTGTGACTAGAAGTAATTCTTGTGTATTGATTGCTCTTTTCAACATTGTCTTCTCCCATTGGCTGTTGTCAGCCCCTGCATTTAGAGGTTTTCCATGGACATAGACTCATTATTGGCGCAGAAGGTGTCTATAATCACCTTTGCTAAAAATGGTCTGCTTTAGAGCTTTTTTCTAATTCCACCTCTTCTGGATTGCTTTAATCTAGTCCAATGTATTAATAAGCATAACTGGATTTTTCACTTGGATACGGTGACAAAGCAACAAGTGCAGTAGATAGCAAAGCATCATGAGCCAGGAATTAAATTACAGTTAGAAGGCTTTATATTCCTTGGTCTTATGTCATTTATTCATTTCAGTATTGATGAAGTATTAGCAGGGAAAAGGAAGGTAAAATGGAAGCAAACCTACAAAAACTTTTGCTAGCCAACATTCAAATACTAATTCACTGGAATTCAGGAAGAGCTGGAAACAGCTCACTGGCAGATGGTGGCTTTTTGGCTTAAGTACTTTATTAGTTTTGCATTAAAATTCACAGCTTTATAATGGAAACAACGCTTAATGAGTGTGGAAACTGTAACTTGCAACTACAGTATAGAAAGTCCTGCAAAGGTATATGGCTTATAGTTGTACAGCTGCTGACTGCCTCTTTCTGTCTCTGGGACAAAGCTGTGTTCTTATCCTCTTGGGAGAGTAGAGAAGGTGAATTTCATTCTTAATGTTAAGTATAGAGTTGATAATAATCAATTTTGAATTAAATATTTCAAGAGAATGAAAACTTATAATTTCCATAGCAAGCATTGAAGCTTTCTGTTGAGAGGCTCATCTGTAATCTAGCTAGATTTGACTCAATCTGTACTTTACCACATGTTAGAAGAGCACTTAAGTGCTTCACTCACGATTTTTTTGTTCTGCTTTTCCACAGCCAATTTCTGCATCTGCTGCCTATATACTATGTGAAGTTTGTCGAGACAAGTATGATGCTGTTCTGCCTCTTGTACGCTTGCTACTACACCACCATAAGCTAGTTCCATTTGTTGCTGCAGTGGCAGAACTAGATCTGAAGGACACTCAGTATGTATTCCACATCAAGTTATTTCATGTCTTGTAAAATTGTTTGTATTTCCGCAGGACTTAACGATACAACACTGATAAATGACCATGTCAGATCTAATTATCTCATGTAAAACCTGTAGTGTGCTCTCTGTGGTTAGGAGATAAATGAAGTAGACCTGAGTAGTGGCTTCTGAGGCACAGAGTTATGTCCGCAGAGGGGATTTTATCACCACGGCATGGTTCATTTCAAAGCTGACTTAAGCAAGGTTTAATTTAAGATAAAAACAGTTCAGCTGTGTTGAAAGAAGTTACTCGTGGAAAATAAATTTTTTATACTGCGTTTTGGTACACACATTCCTTTGTCATATTTTTAACTATAACTGGAGATTAACTAATCTAATTAATTAGACTAGAAAGGCTTATTTTGCACAACTGTAATGAACAGCTATAACACAATCCTAAATGAAGTATATTTTGATTGAGTTTGTCAGTGTAGCTTTAAATTTCTGAACCAGGAGCACTGGAGAAGTAGTAGTATATCAGTCAGGTACAAGTCTTCATTATTTGGGGAATTTTCTCTATTTGTTTTCTCTCACATTCAACACTGAATTATATCTTCCTTTGTCTAGAATTTCTCAGGCTTTTCCGTGCAATTTTTATTTGTTCCTTGTTTTGCTAGTAGCTATTGTTATTTATTCTTTGTGTTCACTGGGTGCCATCATGATGGGCCTGGGTTCCTAGGTTCCGAAATTCCTGGCTGAAATATATGATGAGATGTTTTTAAAAACATAATAGCAGGAAAAAATATTACACGCTGTTGTACCTGAGTTTGTTTTTCCCCACATCAATTATTTTCTTACAGAGAAGCAAACACAATCTTCAGAGGGAACTCATTAGCAACTCGCTGTGTAGATGAAATGATGAAAATAGTGGGAAAACACTACCTAAAGGTTACTTTGAAACCAGTTATTGATGAGGTAGGTTACTGTACTGAACCCATTTGCATGACTCTGGTGGAGTATCTGGTCTCTTTGATAGGCATTCATCTAGTTTGCAGTGTGACAGTAATGATTCAGGTGAAGGAATTCTAGAGGAAAATTTAATTGAGTAGTAATTGGTTACAAAGTTGCTTGTGAATTATTGGTGAGGAGTTGCTTTTTCAGTTGCGTTGTAGGTGCTTGGCAATAGTCAGTGGCAGTTGTTCCAACAGTGCAGAATTGCCTGTATCATGCTTTATACAATTGATCCATGTAAAAATGCAGATACATAAAATTAGGATGATTGTTGCATAATATTATGTTCAGAACCATTTAGAATTCTACCCCTAGTTCTAGGCCAGTCTAATTTTAAAAGGTGTATTTCCATGCATTCTTTCTGAAAAATGGAATTCTTAACAGTGTTGTTTATTTCAGATATGTGAGTCCCCTAAACCCTGTGAAATAGATCCCATCAAATTAAGAGAAGGTGATAATGTAGAAACTAATATGGTGAGTTTCTTAATCTGTTTTTTCTAATTTAAGGTATCTCAAATCAAATTAAAAAAAAAAAAAAAAAAAAAAGAAATTGAAAAGCACCTCTGTATATCTGAAAATGAGTAACTTAAAGCAATTTCCAAATGGACTAGGAAAAGCTAGAGGATTACCAGATCATCAGTTTATTGGGTGTTTTGATTACTAATATTCCATACATTCAGTTGCTGACATAGCTAACTAGCACTGTTCTAAGACATTTCACTGAGCTTTTGCTTGATGCTTGCCTGTTACTGGAGGATTATGTAAAAAGCAGCAGTAGCTGCCACAAACTAACGTTTGCTAGGGATGCATGGGGCATGCACTGTTTTATGTTGTCAAATCATGAAAATGTCTTGATCTGTAGTTTTATACTGCTAGACACTGCTTATGTGTTGTAATGTAACGTTAAAAAATCTGTTAATGTTATTAATCCCATATTAATACAACAAAGCTTCTTAAATGGTGCGCAGTACTAAAATGGGATAATTGAATAGTCGAGCAGTGTTTGGAAAAAGAGTTGTAGAGTTGTGTGTGTTCAGGGAAAAGCCATAGTTGATGGTCTGAAAAATAACGTTTTCTCCATAATTACAGGAAAATCTACGCTATTATGTAGACAAAGTATTCCGTGAAATTGTGCGGTCAAGTATAAGTTGCCCTACCCTAATGTGTGATGTTTTTTATTCTTTGAGGCATCTGGCTGCTAAGAGATTTCCAAGTAAGTGTTCTTTTTTGGAAAGTAATAATACATTTGAAAATGATGTTGCCAGTGAAATGCTTTTTTTCTGCAGTTATCTTATGGGCACTGTTAAAATTTTTGCTTTTTCCCAAAAGACTTCTGAATTTCTTACCTTACCAATCAGGTATTTAGTTTTTGGGTCAGGCTGTATGCTATAGTAAAACTGTGGTCAGTCAGCAAGAACTGTGTTCTCTGATACTGTGCATATTCTTTGATGCACTGAGAATGGTAGTGAAAAAGAAGTCACCAACATAAGCATAGATACTTTTGCTTTTTGTTTTTCCCAATAATGCAGGAAGTGATTTAATTGAAAGATACTTACAATTCAGAAGTGCTGACCTGTTGATGGGTCCAGTTAAAGCTTTATTACCTTACAGGTCAAGGCTTTGCAGAAGATAGAATAGATGAAATATGCATTTATAATACTGTGATAAATGTTAGGAAACTTCCATTCTTTCGCTGTGATTTTAATGTTTGTATAACATGCTGAGTGTGAAATAGTCAGATATGTAAGCCTAAAATGTCATATATTAGGCCATCAGTTAAGAATATATTTTTATTATCTGGGTACTGCCTCTGATTAATATTTATCACTGTAATTGGGTCACAAATTCCTCTGGCTAGAACAGTCCTTTCAAAACAAATGACTTGCCAGAGAGATCAGACTGAAGTAGTCATTTAGATTAAGAATGCATCCCCACTATATTACCCAGTAAGCTAAACCAAAATATTGAAGTATTTGGAGCTTCAAAATTACATACAGCATTGTGCGGCTCAGGATTGGAACTGAAGATGTTTGTATGTATTGACTGCATTTGTTTTGCAGTGTTAATATATATGAAATTATTAGTCTTAATTGTAAATAATGTGATAGGCCTTGTTGTTAAAGCTAGCTGCTACAGTATGTTCTCTTTCGGTTAAACATGTACCCAGCTTTATCTAGTCAACACAGCGTGTATGTGAATGCTTGAGACGATCTCATTGTTCCTAATTGTGGAGCTGATGAGCCAGTTCTGTGAGAACAGAGCTTCTAAGGGAAATAAATCCTCCATTATAAGTAGAATGCTTTTTCCCATGACCACATTTCTCATTTCATGTGCTTCATTGATTTTTCTATTCTACTTTAAGACGTAAATGTCTTTTCTGACGTTATCTTCTTAACGAGTTTTATGTTGACTGTCTCATTATTTCTTATTGAGCTTAGTGCATGTTACATTTCATGGTTTTTCTCTGCAGATGACCCTCATGTACAGTATTCTGCAGTGAGCAGCTTTGTGTTCCTTCGTTTCTTTGCTGTAGCCGTAGTCTCACCTCATACTTTTCATTTACGACCTCACCATCCAGTAAGTTCTGTGAAGCTTCGTTCTGTTTTATTCATATCCGTCAGATCTGTTTATCTGGCAAGGCAGAAGTTACTTTCACTGTGCTTGTTCCTGGGGCAGTAAGATCACTACTAGGTTGATGTTTTCAGTTCTATGCCTCACCAAAAGACCTAAGGTGTTTGCAGTTCAACTGAGCATCAAATGTCTCAGTGTTCATGAGGCATTCTCAGATGACGTAGAAGTGCTGCTTCATTAGAACAGCAAGATGACTGAGGGATTTTTAAGGCTTATAGCCAAATTGCACTAGTTCTTCCCATCATGGAAGGTAACAGATTACATTTTTACTTGCAAAGAGTATTTTCATTTGTTGCCTTAAACAGAAGTATTGAAGTGTCTGTAATCAATCTGTACATTTATCTAGGAGTCCAGTAGTTGCACAGAGTTGTCAAACTTTAAATTTTCAAATTGTCAATTAGATGAACATAACAAAAAACAAGAAGCAAACAAAAAATCAAAGATGGTGATGTGTAAATAAATGAAATACCATTTTATTTTCACATACAAAATATCTATGAAGCCTTTTATTTCAGAGGTTATCTTTATTGGGTTATTGCATTAATTTATGTCAATCTACTTAATGTCGAATTAATTAGACATTATTCCATTCATTACAGTAAAAAGAGCTGATGGGAATTTATTACTTGTGTTGTACAATTTAAAAGCAGCAATGAGGCCCCTTGCTATGGCTGCTTTTCCTGAAAATCCTGAAAATTCAAGTAGAGAGGTTCTAAATGAGGTGAAGGCCTTACAGTGTTTTAAGTTCACTTTGTATTAAGAAAATTTATACTGTCTGTTCAGCAGTAATTTATTGTCTTCTGTTTTGAATAGTTTAGAAACATGTGTTTGGTAACAGCTGGGGGATTTGAGGGGTCTGAGATGTTCCATACAGAAAAATATTTTTGTGTGCACTAATATTAAATTCTTGTGGTAGTGAATAACATTAAATTGTGCAGTGGGTTGAAAAATGCATATATTTAATAAAAAAATATCACATTTCAAAACAATCACACTTATTATTAGAAGACAGCATAGCAAGTGCATTCCTTTTCTTTGGGAGAAGACATGTAATGAAGGTGTCAGATAATAGTTGGTGTTGCATTTTCATTTTTAAATCAATTTTATCTGACGTTGTTTGAAAGAAAATGTAACTTATTAACTTATTTTTGTTTCTTTATTTTAGGATGCACAGACTTCTAGAACATTAACTCTCATATCAAAAGCCATCCAGACTTTGGGGAGTTGGGGAAGTTTGACCAAAAGTAAACTTGTAAGGCTACTACATTTCCTTCTTGTTTAACAGACTATATTCTGTGAAAGCTTATTCAGGTCCTAATATCTTTTCTTTCAGTCAAGTTTCAAGGAGACGTTCATGTGCGAGTTTTTTAAAACATTTCAGGAAGAGAAATTCACTGAATCTGTCAAAAAGGTACCTTTTAACTAGATATATTTTCTCATAGTTAATGTGTTTCAGCACTCTTATTAAAAGGTTTGCTGATGTTCAAGTTTTTTTTTTTTTTTTTTTTTTTTTAAAAGCCCAATTTATATTAAAAAACCACGTTACAAGTAGAATACAAGTAACTGTTGTACAATGTGAGCTAATTTAATTTGGGGGGGTAGGGAGAATAAAAAATAAATTCAAACAAGTCCTATTAGACCTGCTGTTCAGCAGCTTATTATAGAAATTTGGTGTATTTTATGGGCGTTTCTTCCTATATTGCTCTAAGACCCTAAAATGTGTCTTCAGCTAATCTGTTAAAGTAATTGCTTTCTACTGGAAGAAGCTGCATTTATATATTTTTTCAGTAACTTTTGGTTGTTCTGTGTTTCTGCATAGCATCAATTTTCTGTGTATTTTTCCTTAAGTTCCTAGATGATGTTTCCTCTACTGAAAGTAAAGAACCGAGTGGTCTGAGTGAGCCCATACATCTAAAAGAAGGGTAAAGAAAAATGTGTGGGAAAAGAACTGGCTTGACAGTTTTCCTTTATGCCAACATGAGATTAATACTCACTGAAATGTTTGATCTACTGTAGTAATTACAACATTTATTTGACTTAATTATTTGATAGTTTAGAGCTGTTGATGGAAACCAATTCTGCAGACTTTTCAGCAACGTATAACACTTGTGGGGGGAAAAATTAGAAGCAACTTTAAAATCTTTTTAAGTCTGTCTGCATTTTTGTTAGTTTGGTTTGTGCTTTGATGATGATTAATTCAGAATTATGAAAAATTGGTTTAAAATAATGTAACATGTGATTACTTTGTGTGATGCTTAAGTTCAGTCAGCTAGATCTTCCTTTATAGCAGGGGAAAAAATTACCTTGTAATTGTATACTTAACTGTATATTATAAAATGTTTTTATAAATTTTGTGGTGAAAATCATTAATTGTAAGAAATGAGCAAGCTGTTTTCTGATGTTGATTAAAAAAAAAAAAACAATTGAGAAATTCATCAATTTATGAGGAAAAAGAACTTTGTGTTCACCTGAGAAGCAGATGCAAACTAGGCAAAGATTTTTCTTTGGAAAAAAAAAAATAAATCTGAATTTTAAATAAAAATATAATAATTAAAATAGTGAATAAAAATGATCATGTAGTTGATTACATCTTACTCCCTTCTTGAAAATTTCGAGTTTGGGATCTGAGTAAGTGAGCGTCATTCCCCATACTCACTGCTGTTTTTCGCACTCTTAACCTGTAAATGGAACCCTCTACACAATCAGCATACTGGGAGGTAATCTTGGGGACTCGTTTCCAGCAAACAGATCTTGAATTGCAGTGACATCGACTGTGTTGCATGATGAGTAATGATGTGCTCTCGCATGGTTTTGAAAGCTCTCTGTAAGATGAAAGTTGCGTTTTCGTTTGATTCTGTTGTTACAGAGAAATGTACAAAAGAGCTCAGGGAAGGACTCGGATTGGTAAAAAGAACTTCAAGAAGCGGTGGTTCTGTCTGACAAGTAGAGAATTCACCTACCACAAACAGCAAGGTTAACTGTGTTTTACAGTTACTTCTATTTTCTCAGTATTTTCTGTTTGTATCTGAACTTGACTACTTGAAATTCATACTTTTTCATAAAGGACTTCATGATACATTTGTTACTTTTTGTTCTGTTTACCACATGCTCTTGAACTGAGGTGTAGAATCACATTTGTCTTGTAGAAAGCCTTTAAAGCACAGGTAAATGAACTCAACTGTGCACAATTGAGATTTGAGGACCAAAATAACTGGCAGTTTGAGAGGTCTAAGGTCTGCACTAGGGTAGCGAGATTCTGAGCTCCTTAGGAGAGCTTGAGACCATTTAGGCTGGAAGTAATCTCAGCTCTCAAACCTTAGTTACAGCCACCCGTGTTCCTGGGAATTTCTAGTTTAGTGCAGTAGTATTTATTCCTGTTCTTGCAGTAAGTAATTTATTAAACATGAATGCTGGTAACTGATAAAATGTAAGTTAGGTATAGGTTGTTTAGTCAGTTCTCTGCTTCAGGGTTGCATAATAACTTAAGCAGATGCATCTGTGATAAATGGCAGGTACATTTTCCAAGCCTTTTTGTGTCTTGCTGGGACTTAGTGAGGTTTTTAAGCTCTTGCATCTTTATAGAGGATAGTCAATAATTTTTGTATTTTTTCTCAATCTCAAAAAAAAAAAAAAGGAGATTTTGAGAACTTAATAGAGTCAGTGTGCTGAGTTTACAAAATATTTTTTTGTTTCACACTTGTTATTTGTTTACAAAATTTTACAGATAAGGAACCGATTTTCACTATTCCAATCAAAAACATTCTTGCAGTGGAGAAGCTTGATGAGAGCTCCTTCAACAAGAAAAATGTAAGTCAGAAGATGATTTCTCTCTAATCCTTGATTTGTTCTTAAAATAACAGGTTCAAATTAGCTTAATAAACTCCTAAATATTACAACAAAGTAGATTTGTTGTATTAACCGGGGTGTGGGGGCAAGGTATTCTGTCTTTTGACTCTTCTGAATACAGAACTTAGCCTGGGGATTCAGACTTCTGAATGGTTTATGACTTGCCCCCCTTTCCAAGTACCTAGAATGCAGATTAAAACTACTGTGACCTTATAACAGCACTTTTTTGTAAGGTAGTAGTAGTATGTATTGCACTATGTTCTGATGTAATGAAATGTAATATTACCTAACTTGTGTTTATTTCTTTTGATGAGAAATTCTATAATAATAATCGGAGACAGTTGTTCCTACAGCCTCATTCTGGACCTGTAGCACATTCTGTCCTTACATCAATCCAAAATTGAGGCAGTGATGAAGTATAGCTGTTACTTAGGGTGAGCATGGCTAAAGGAGAGAGACCTCTGGGAATCTTGTGTTATTCTTAGGATATTAAGTACAAAATCTGAGGTGACATCTGAAGAGACCTGAATGAGGAGGACATTTTTGTGTTACTATTTAAGCCTGTTTTGGATGAAAAACTTGAACTCAGCTGTTGGGTTCTTTTTCTTTTTTTTTTTTTTAGGATTCTATAATAAAATGAGAGAGGTAAAAAGTCCTTTTCTCTCTCTTATCTCACTTCTAGTTTTAATTCGGCTTTGATAAATAGCATGAGATTTGAAACTTACTTTGAATGCATTCAAAATAGATCAATAATTGGATTTTATTTACTGAACGGAGTTGTGTTTATTGCATTCTTTCTGCAGATGTTTCAAGTACTACATGGAGAAAAGCCACTCTATATCCAAGCAAATAACTGTGTAGAAGCTAGTGAGTGGATAGAAGCTCTCTGTCGAGTAACAAGATGCAACCAGAAGAGACTTAGTTTTTACCACCCTTCAGCTTTTTTGAATGGCAACTGGCTTTGCTGCAAGGCTACAGTAGAGAACACAGTGGGCTGCGCTCGTTGCACTGCGTAAGTTGCTTCTCAAATGAAAATGTGTATGTTTGGTAAGACCCATCACAGATGACTCGCTGTACAACTTGAGAATCTGTAGGCAAGGCTTTCCATCTGCTACAGTCAGTTATTAAGAACATGCACCTGAAGTACTAGATTTACTAAAATCTGTTCACCACCCTGGATAATGTTACGGGTACCAATTCAGTGTGTAGACCGGAAATACTGAATGGTTATTTTCCTATGCAGGATAATGTATTTTATAGCTAATGGAACTTGTGCTGACAGTTGGGTTGCCTCGTGTGTTTGTACCACATCGGTCATCTGTAGAAATTTTGGATAGTAGTAGTTTTGAAAGTGTGTAGCATAGAGATGTGGGAGTTTTATGCCATGCGTGGTATTTCCTGACTGGGAAAGAGCTTGATGCATGAACTGGTCTGCTTGCTCGTTTATCAGCGGTTCCTTTTTCTCTCTTGCTGGCTGTGTTCTGAACTACTAGAGTGAACTAAATGGTATCACGTGGGTCTGTACTGTAACACTGGCTGTTCAAAGCACCTCTGAAACTGGCATTTTAACCTGTTTGTCCTCTATGCTTGTAGTGTGCACAGTTAATGCAGAGCTTGTTGGAGAGAAAACATCAGTGGTAGTTACCTACTTTGTGTTAGAACTTTGGTGATAATTCTTCCTTTGAGAGCTGTTACATCTAGTGCAAATAAAGACAGAGATGGGATTTCTCAAGTTTGAATGCAGAAATAGCTCATTATATATATAGTATTTTTTGTGTAATTTGATTCATTCATCTATTACGTTTCTTAACAGCTTAAAAGATTCCCATTATTAAAAATCCTCTTGTTTCTGTCTTTCTGTTGTGGAAATTACCTTGTTCTCTTGTTCTATCAATACTTGAAAGGTAAACAGGTCTTAAAAGCTGTATTGAATTGTCAATTAATAACAGTTAATCTTGGATATTTAAAAAGTATTTTAGTCTTGATCTATTGCATAATTAATTCTATTGAGAAACAGGATTTTTAGTATAGCTGTATTCACTGTCCTCAAAACTACTCCTGTTTCTATAAGACTTACAATGAGTGCTGAATTTTCTGTAGGAATTGTGAAGCTGTCAGAGTAATAGGCATATTAAAAAGCCTAAATGTAATCAGTTAAATGTAATGTAATTTAAATGTACTTTTAAAATGTAATCAGTTCAGATTTGCTTTCAAACCTGTAGAGAATGACTTGGATTACTCATTTTCTGTTTTTTCACTTTTTAGAGATGTTCCTGCTGATACTCAAATTGAGATTGATGGAGACAGAGAGACAGAAAGAATTTACTCACTTTTCACCATCAACATGTCTAAACTTCAGAAGCTGGAAGGTACTCAAGTAGTAATTCAGAAGAAATATACTGTATTTTTCAACTCTCATTCTTTAGGTCTCTAACATCTACTTGGTCTTAACCATTTACTTGAAAATAGCAAACTAGAGACAGAATATACATAGGTAATGCCTCCTGTTTATTTCCAGGAAAACTACATCAGATATAAAGAGTGTGATGACAATATTTGAGCAAATTCTCAGCTACAAAACACTATTTTTCATTGTAGCCACTGCTGAAATTTACCACCCGCCACCTTGCTGTATTGACATCCACTGTTTGATCTCCATACATGTTCAGAATGCGCCACTGAATGTTCACAGGTGCAGTTTTTTCTCCTGGAGGAGAATTCAGTGGCACACCTTTCCTTCCTACACAGTTCCATGTCAGATGCCATTTTGTCAGACTTCCCTTCTGCTGCCATCTGTCACATGGCAACAGAAAGTAATGGGATATTGATGGAAAGGTTCGACTTCTATTGCCAGACCACCAACATCTGCCTCTGATGTCATAGGTCAGTATAATAACATAGGAGGCATTATTTTCAGAGCAGTTCTTGTATTTTTTGAGTGTTTAGTACACTAGTAACAGACACTGTTCAGACATTTCTTAGCAATGGACATCAGGTGTGCACATTGGCGTGAATATTAGTATTATAATATTATTCTAACTGAATTTGCATATAAAAATTCTGAAATAGTCTAAACAAAGATAGCAATTATAGTTGTTTGCTTTTCTGTCCCTGACCTCATTTTCCTGGCTATGACATGAATTATATGCCACGTAGCTGAGTTACAAGAAAACACTGATTTTTTTTTTTTTTTTTAATTTTTTTTTTCAGTTAGGAAGGAGCTGAATAATCAGGATGCAGAACCAGTGGAGAGCAAGCAATAGAACAACAAATTCATCTAGTTGATACTGTTTTCTATCTCAGTCTGTTATATGCATAAGCTAGAGTGATATCGCTTTTCAGAACTTCACAATCCTCGTTTACATGGTGAGAGTTAAATATGTTTATTCACAGCCAAAATCTAATTGGGATTTTGTGATTATTTTTGTAGAGGCTTGTGGAAGCATAGCTGTCTATCAGGGGCCTCGGAAAGAACCAGATGACTACTCTAACTTCACAATTGAAGATTCTGTGGCAACTTTTCATACGCTTAAACAGATAATAGATACAGTAGAAAAGCTGAATGAATCGCATGAAAAATACCAAAAGAAGAGATCGTCCAGTGCTGAATATGGTAGTGAGTAAGTATTTTAAAGGATTTTGACATACAAATATTTACTAACAAAAATATAAGAAGAAAATTCAAAAGTTCAGGTAGCAATAACTAAACCAAAATTAGTTTTAGACTACCGGAAGACATGGAGGAAAATAAGGGATGTCATTTCCTTCATTTGTAGTAGAGCAGCTCTTCACCAGTTGATAGATGATAGCTGGTGCCAGAAGAATATCGTTTCGTCTGTGTTTGTGTTGAGAATCCCATAAACAATGAGTCTGTTTTCTTGCAATCTAAAGTTTGTGTGTGCTTCACGTGTTAACCTGAACTGTCTCCTAACATTCCTTAAAACATTCCTTAAAATATTATGTTTCTTAAAATATAAAGTTGTCTTGTCAAATTTCAGTTAAGGAGTTCAATTGTCTGACTACCTTCTAGTGCTTTTTTTTAACTTAAATTCTTTTTATCAAGCATCAGTTAAGAAAGCTAAATTATCAGGTTCTATGTAACTAAAAATTATACTGAAAACAAACATTTTTTACATACTTTAAGTTCTCTTGTCATGCTCAGTGATAAATGCAATCTTTTAAAATTGAATTTTAAAAAAAAATTAAGTTCATTTCTGCTCCAGAGCTGATTCTTTTGATTCTCCTCGATCCGAGCTTTTGTCCACAGAACGACACCAGTCAAATTTTGAGTTTTCTTTGTTGCATCAGTAATATAAATATTATTTTCAGGAGAAAGAATGCTACAATAATCTCATTCCCCTACTTTGATATTGGGCTCAGGTTGTTCCAAACAACTGACAATTGATTTACAAGTTTCATATTCAAGTACATAAAGTTTTATGCAAATCACAAATATCCATAAATTATGCAAAAAAGCAGTTTTTCATAATGAGTAAAAAAAATGAGTGAAAGAATTGAAAAGCAAATGTTAACCATTAAAAATATTTACATGTGATGTTTTCTTTTTTTCCAGAAAAAATCCAATTGGAAAGGTTTCCTAACCAAAACCAACTATGGCACACTTGGAAAAAAAGAAACTGGAAAAATTCTCAAGTGTTCTGTTCTTTTGTTTTGTTTCATTTTGTAGTTCATCATGTGCATTTTCACAAAGTATTTAAAAATGAAATAGATGCTAGTTGTGTTGACAATCTATTTAATATTTAATAGAAAGCTAGCTACTTGGAAATCTGGTATTTTAAAGTTTATTCTCATTTTGCTGAAGAACTTAAAGTTCCAGGTTCTGAAAGTAACAAATGTGAATAAATCTAAGAGTTGTTTGCTGTTTCAGGACAGAATTTTCTAAACAAATAAGCTTTTTAATGGAAGAAAATCAATGTGATGTTTGGTTGTATTGCATCTCTTAATGCATGTACTGCAAACTTGTATGAGTTTACCATGAGTGCCTGCCCTGCTGATAACAATCTTTAAATAGAAATCCCAACATACTCTGTCATAGGGATCTGAAGTTTCACACTCAACTCATTTGACTTTTTTTTTTTTTTTTCTTATATTAGGTGTTGCCAGAACTTGGTTTAATTAAAGCAGTATGTTGAAGACAGCAGACACCAGAGTTTAGGTTTTGTGGCTTTTTAAGTACTAAAGAAGAAATCAGGGAACTTTTATTATGCCTCCTGTTTACATTTGGAGTGAGTAGTATATGGAGTGACGTGAGACCACTATCAATTTCCTCTGGGGTACTTTTTTAAGGTACATTTTTTTTCTTAATCTGAAAACAAATGCAGGGTAGCAGTGTTCTTCATAAATAAGTTTGCCTATGGATAAAACAAACAAACTCAAATGTGAACTGATTATGGTTAAGTACCAATCAATCTACATCATCCCGCTCATGGTTTTTTGATTAAAAAATATAATAGCTAGGTTCAGTTCATCATTTGACTACAAATCTAATAAATAATCTCTATTATAATCACTCAAAGCACTTTAGATATCTGGACTATCCCAGATTATTTTTAGATACTTTGTAGTATCTGCTTGTTATGATCAGTTCAATGATCAACATTGTTTTTCTTTAAACAATGCTTCAGTGAATATTTTTATATCTTTAGTTATATGAATTCTTATTTGCCAATAACACAATTTTTAAACTGTCATTCTTGACTCTACTAAGATTAATTTTTGCTCATTTCATCTGAGAAGTTAGGTTTCTGCTGAAAGAACTTATGTATATAACCAGGAAGAAGCAAAGATGGCAACTTTGCTTCATCAGTATTAAATATAATGGTACTCCTTGGAATACTATTTTTAACAATAACTGTATGTGGTACTTTTTATTTTTGGAGCATTTGCTGTGGGATCTTCTGTTGTTTATTTGTTGGTGTGTTTTGTTTTACAATCATGATTTTGGCCAAATTAATTAGAAATGTGACATACAAATAGAGTAGAAGTCCACAATGCTTGAAAACTGTAAGCTGTTTCAATTACTATACGTTTGTAACACTGTTGTAGGGAGGTTTTCTGTAATAGAAGCACACTGGCAAGACAAGATCGAATTATTTTTTTTTAATGAATGTAACTTGTTAAAATAACTATTCGTTTTAACCATACAAACCACGATAGAATGTCTGGGAATCAGTACTGGTATCTGCAAAGCCACAATCATTCAGTCACCTCCACTGTTTTTGCCTTTACATAAACAATTTTGATGTATTTTCTTTTGCCAACGGTTGAAATTGGAGTGGTGGGAATCATACTAATGCCAAGAAATGTGTTTTGCCAAGGTAAATTGGGTCTATGTAATTGCCATTAAAGTTGCCATTAAACAAAAATTAAGTGCTTTCATCTGTCAAAGTTAGTTTGTGCTGTACATTGATTAACACTGTGGCAAAGCATGTCTTCCTTGGGGCCATTTTTTAAAGGTTTCATAATCCAAATTATGGAAAAACACTTTGAACTTTTAAAAAAAAATGTTAATAATGAAGACAATGCACTTTTTTCTTTGATGGTACTGGAAAAAGAACAAAGGCCGCTGAATTGTGACCAGTAGGATTTAATTTCTCATTTTTATAATGTTTCAAAACACAGTAGATGTTCTAGAATTTAATTAGGTACAAGTAGGATGATTAATAATTAAAGTTGCCTTCATTTTGATTAGTCTAGAAACATGATGTTATTCAGTAATTAGTTCTGTTGGGATTGTAAATTATCATTAGTTTCAATTTGTATTATGCTGATGTATTGTTGAATGTATTTTTATTTAAATTTTATTTTCTTATCAAGACATTAAAATGTTTTGTAACACTGCTTGAGAATAACTCATAAATAAATTTCAACAAACTCGAGATATGCTGTGCTCTTACTGTGAGGCCTGGCTTTTGAAAATGTTGACTTGAAGACTGACTAAATAGGAGTTTCCATACAGGAGGTGGTTATAACAGAAGAAGTATCTGGTACGCAGAAGGAAAAAAAAACCCAACAACTTTAATTTGAGGGATTTTTTGTGGTCATCTACAGCATCGCTGCAGTCTGACTTCGGGTTATGGCTGAGAGAGAAGTGCTACTTCATAGCATAGCAGTGTACATAAGAAGCTTCAGTAAGGTGACAGTTCTGAAGTGTTTACAACACCTATCTGATGTATTAAAGGATATCTAATTCTGGTGTTAGATAATACATTTTCTTCCTTTATTTATTATCTATCTAGGATACCAGTGTTATATACACATCAGAACTATTTCAAATAGATTGCATATGGAGAAAAAATAATTATTTTTGTCACCTGCTGTTCTCCCTTTGTTTTTAGGTGTTTTTAGAAGATAACAGTGTAGTTATCTTCTAAGTTAGTTATCTTCTTGTCGTTATCTTCTACAGTTACTGTGTAGTTACTGCCTTGATGTTTTATTTCCTTGTATGGAGAGCTGACCTGTTGTCACTTACTGCTGATATGGAAGTTCTTATTAGGAGTTAGAGTCCAGACTGTCAACATTTTGGAATAAATTTTTATTGATTCTAAGGTAAGCTGTATTAAAGCCCAATCTTAACATCACTGCAACCATTTGCAGAGATTCAGAAAGTAGAGGAAGTTTAAGATGAAAGAAATGTAGAAAGAATTTTTTCCTTGAGCACTCCGAACAAATTTGTAAAGATTCTCTGGCAATTTTAGCAGTGCTCTGTTCTATTCACAGCTAACGTGAGCATGATGTGACATTAATTCATGCTTATTTGTATGTAATTTAAAGTACTAAGTTCTTTAGCATTTACTTACAATGATAGACTCATTCAACTTTTCTTTTATTCCATATGCATGCTCTTTAAAAAAGATCAGACCAGGAAGCAAAAGCTCCCAGAAACAAATGAGCATAACTTCTAGCAGAATGGGAGAATGCATGCAACTTAACTGAGGAACTCATGAGCAGATGCAAAAAGATATGTAAGGTTTGTATGAATTATGCAGACTAGCTTGTTCAGCCTTGATGAGACTACTGCCAGAATGCTTTGTCAGTTACTGAAATTCTGCAATAAAAGTTACTGTGAGGAAAGATTTTGATGTACCTGCATCAAGGTCTGGAACTTGATAATCTACAGCTCTACAATATCAGAATAAAGTTTAATGTGGGGTTTCCTTTTTCTTTTGTATTGAGGAAATACACAAAGTGTTTCTCTTCTGACACTGAAATTTTTACACAACCATGTTAAACTGCTTTTTAATCATCCTTTACATCGATTTATGTAGACATTTCTAATCTTGCTGCATATGATGCTCCATTCAGTTGCAATAACCAAGCTTTTAATGATTTGAGGTCATAATTATTTTAGCTTATTTAGTAATGCAAATGCTGTGCAGTTGTGTGTTTATAGTGTAGTTAAGTTTCACCAAAAGGAAGCTAGGAATCTTTATTAAAAACATTTCAGAAACATTATATGCCTTTCAGAGCAAAGTAGCTTGCTCTAAAGGTCTGTGCCTTTTCTCTCTCATCCTCTATTTCTGGTTATTCTTCTTAAGCAGAATAAAAAGACAATCATAGAACAGCTCAATTTACTGTGACTTGAATTCAATATTTAAAGATAAAAATTTCTTACCCGGTCCTGCTGAGATAGCACTGTAGAAGCATTTGGTTTCTCAAAAAGTGCAAGATATCCCCTCTTTTAGTCCAGACTGGTGTTTGAGTGGAAAAAAATGCACTGTGTCAGGGAGCAAAGAGTGATAAAAAGCAAAAGGCAGCCGGATTGTTGATGGAATGTTTTCCTCCTAGATGAGCGTGTGGACACTGTACCTACGGAAGGGTTACCTCAGGAGCCAGCTAGCAGCATGGGGGTGGAAACTGCACGTGTTGAACACAGTCTGCAGCTAAGTCTCTTGCAGACCCTTTGATGTTGCTGCTGGGTGACAGAGAAACAAGCCTTCATCGGATGACAAGTGGTCTGCAGACTGTAGAATTAGGAAAAGGGAAACTCCCCTGCAAAAATCAAGGTACAATCATACAATCATACTCAGATCTGACGTTCATGATACAGTTTTATCCTTAAACCTATGAAGTACTTTACAAGGGGAAGGGCAAGTAGGTACAGTTCAGCCTCTTCTTTCCATGTAGGTGGCAGTACAGTTCTATATGTTGTTTAGAAATGCAATTTAAAGAGTGTCTCTCCATAACTTGACAAGAAGATAGCCTGCTTTTCAGTTCAGAATGTAGTTCCATTCTTAAACAGCTAACCTCAGTTAAAATAAGTATAATCTTGTCTTAACAGTTAATTTGTTAAGAAAGTTAATAAATGGCATATGAGATGAGCTCTGAGTTTGAAAATTCATACTATATGGAGGGAATAGCAATAACTGAGCTTCACTACAAGTAAAATAATTAGCAAACAAGATTTTACTGTAGTATTTCTTGGAATTTGAGCCATCTGTGACCTTTGTGTTGTTGGCCTTGAGATTCAGATTCAGCAGTTGTGGATGAGCTTGAGTGTTGTATGGACAGAGATGTCTCAAGGATGTAGACCTAATGGAGCAGTTCACTGAAGCCAGGAGCTGTTCAGTCTGGATTTCCAGAGAGGTTCCCACACAAAGCCATTAACTTCTTTTGTAAAAACTTCATAAGGATCTCCCTTCTGAATACTAGGTATTGATCCATTTCACTGGATATTTATAATGTGAAACGCTAACTTTGAATTTCTGGTACTTGTTAATCTTTGAATTCTTACCCATGCTTGTGAAAAATTCATGCTTAATCATATCTGAACACTGCAATATAGCTAGAATGCCCAGAATGTACTTCTTTTTAAACTCAGTTTGCTACTCTTGGTAGCAGTGTGACTACTTCAGTCTCCTGCCCAGTGAGACCTTCCCACTGTCAAAGTAGTATTCAAGCTATTCCACTAATGCAGTATGTTTCCCAAATCCCTGTTTTTATTTATTTTTTTTTATATCTGGATGCCTGCTTCAGACTTGTGTATCAAAAACTACATATTATCTTTCAAGTATGTCTCATTTTGGTAGTTGCTTCAGGCAGCTTCAGTAAAACTTAAGGTGGTTTTCACAGGTGCACTTAGCGAGGTCTTGTCTACAACCACAATAATATAATTAATGCTGGCATTAATGGCACTGTTGAGCATGTTCGTATTGATAGAAGGCAACAGAGAGAACCAGATGATCTAGAGTTTAAGGAACAATTTCGGCAGAGAGCTATGCTTGAATTCTTTTCTTTGGCAGATAAATTAATTTGACACAGTACTTAAGACTTCTGATATACATTATTCTATTGACAGAGCAAACAGCAAGTGTACTAATACAGCTCAGCCTGCAAATTATTTGGCCAAGATACACAAATAGTTACATAACTGTTCGTTGCATTATCATAAAACTGACATTTCCATAACAATTTTGTTATTAGTAAAAATAACCTCAGATTCTATGTTTCAGAGTAAGCAAGCTGCAGGGGGAAAAAAAACTTCAAAAATGTTGTATGAGGAAAGAAGAAAGGAAAAATAACACAAGTCAGGTCATTTTCAAATGCTTCCATTCTCAAAAGTCATAGAATCTATGAAAGACATAATTGTACTTTCTTCCAAGCAGTCTGCAATAATTACAGTTTTAAGAGGTGCATAGGAAATGAAGGTGATCGTATAAGGCGAATATAAGTATATAAGTAAGTAAATTGAAATGGAATTAGGACAATAAGAAGGAATCTGTGCAAGTTTTCTGGTTTGAAATTGGGTGTCAAACACTTGGAGCCTTCCAAGTGAGTATTTGACTTAGAGACAATCAGAACCTAGAATAAATGCTTGGTGAATGATGCCATATCTTACTGTAAAATTCTTGCAGAAATATAATTGATTATAAATTGCGTAATATAAACAAGTCCTAATTTTTATAACTGCTATTATGTACCACCCCATTCAGAGTTGCAAAACAAGCTGTCAAGAAAAATTAGAAATGGCCAGACAGATTGTGTTAAATTAGAGGGAGGAAGAGACTACATCAGACTAATTATTTTCCTTTTTGTTTTAAATTATTTTCAGAGCCAGATAACATTTTACATAGGAGAAATACAATCTGCTTTGGTTTCAGACATTTTTAATCTAGGAAGATATATTTAATATATAAACATCTGTGCAAAAAGGTATAAAAATGCAATGTATTATCAAAGTAGAATTATGCAAATAAGAAAAGAAAACGTATACAAAAAGCACTTCAAACTTTCTGGATTACTCCTATTCTCACTAATTTACGTTCAGAAGTGCCGAAATTTTTATCAATCTATATATATATTTACATGATGTGATACAAATAATTGAATTAAAGTTAACAAGTTTGACTAGGGGGTACTTTAAGATCTTCTGTTTCCTCTGTTGATCTGCTTTTTTTTTAATGGTATTATCAGTTAAGAGATGCGTCCATCTTCTCTTCCTACGCCTATCAGCTCCTGAGACGTTTTTGAGATGAATACAGCTGAAGTGATCAGCATGCTTATGCCTTTGCTACCCAAAGCCACATCTTTGTAAACAAGAAGCACTGTGTGCAAGTCTGCCAAAGTGTACAGCTCCATCTGTTAGCAGTCTTGGCAAACAGGTCACGAGTTGGAATTCCAGAAGGATTTGGTGGTCATCTCCCTTTTATGAAGGCAGTCCAGTCCATTCAGGTGATGTTGCGGTTATCCAAAATTGCTTTATCTATTGAATTGTAATGTTTTTATTAATGTGTACAAAATTATTTTTGTTGCCAGGTAAGAGCTGAATAATGGAGATAAATTATTTGTTACAGGAAAAACTACATTTCTTAATGAAATATCTTGAATTGTGAAAGGGAGTTAAGGAATATAATCTCTTCCCCTCCTTGAAAATATCTGATTTTCTCAGTCCATATTCTTACATACATCGGTTTCTATACATCATTATTCATGTGCCTATATAATTAGATATAACCCAGCTGTGACGATCAACAGCAATTGTTCTTGAAGGAAAGCTGGCATACCCAAAAAGTTAGCGTTTTGAAGCCTCACTCAAATTCGGCATAGCATTTCTGCTATGCATAGATCATCTTTTTTTATTCTAAAATGGCCATGAGGAATTTCTCTAAAGTTAAAAAACATTAATCCAGACTGTTTTTTGTTGCTGTTTTTTTTTTTTTTTTTTTTAAAGCTGAGCACCACAAGGCGATGCAGGTACCAAAATGGACCACTGGGCTGTCCCTGGTTACTGCAGCAGCGTTGGCCTACATGGCCTTTAAGGGTCCCTTCCACCTCTAAGGAATCTATTCTATGATTTGGCTTTCAGGCACTGGACATTTGTGATCTCTCCTCGTAAGACACTCGTGGTACTGGGGTATTGTCCAGGAGGCGCTGTCCCACTGCGTGCAGTGGGAAAACTGAGGCAGGACCACCGCTTCCTGAGGCGGTAGCAGAAGCGCGGCGCAGCCTTGCGAACGGCAGTTCTCGGGCGTGGGCCCTTCCCGCCCGGAGCTCCGGCGGCCGCCAGGTGGCGCTGTAGCCCCGCCGCCAAGCGCCGCGGCCGCGTCCCCGCCCCTCCGCCATGGCCGACGTGGAGGACGGGGACGAGCCGGGCGCCCCCCACTCGCACCCGGGCTCTTCGGCCTCCAAGACGGGAGGCCCCGACAAGATGTTCTCGCTGAAGAAGTGGAACGCGGTGGCCATGTGGAGCTGGGATGTGGAGTGCGACACCTGCGCCATTTGCCGGGTGCAGGTCATGGGTAAGAGCCAGCCGGCAGGGCCCGGCCCGCCGTGGCCGCCGTCTCCGCCACGGGGCGGAGGTGCCCGCCCGCACCGCCGGCGCTGCCCCGCGGCCGCCCTCCGTCGAGCGACGCGGCTTCCGGCCCAGAGTGGCCGTGCCCCCCGCCCCCCCTTCACCCTTCCGCGCCCGCCCCGGCGGCGAGGGCCGTTCCCGCTTCCTGAGGCGCCCTTCGCGCTGAGGGCCCCGGGCGAGCCCTGGTCGCGGCGCGCGCTCACCTCGACGAGGCCTCAGCAGCCCGGCGGGCCGCGCCTGCGTGTGCTGGGACCGCCAGCCGGGGCGCGGCCGGCCCTGCGCCGTGCGGGCTGTGAGGGCTGCGTGCGGGTGGCGGGCGGGCGCGGCTGGCGGACGTGCCGGGGCTGCAGTTCTGCCGCCCGCGCTTGTTTTGGAGCGGTGCTGTGGGCGTATAGGAAAAGTAGTTTTTGCTTACCTTAGTACGACGCTCTAATTTCTACTGCAGTTCAGCCCACGTGAACACACTGAAAGATTTATTGGGAAAATGGGGGTTTAGCTCACCCGATTTTAAAGCGGTTTTGAAAAGCAGCCTAGTCAGTGACTGGCATTAGTGCTTTCTGACGTGTGCGGTGTCTGAGAATCCTTCAAGTTCCTCTGTTATACCCGCATCCGTTCTGTTGCTGTTGTGCTGCTCAGAGCACACCTCAGAGATCAGCCTTCTGTGTTTGCACAGTGAGCAGAGACTGCTGTGGGAAAAGGAAACTGGCTTAATGTTCTATGAGTAAGCAATAATTTTAAGAACACGTTTCTCTTCTGAGGCGTAGTTAAAAACAAAAAGCATGTCCAACTGTTACCCACACATTTGATTTAAAAAAAAAAATCATTTACATTTTTTTTTATTTATTAGGCCGTGGGACTGCTTTTCATCTGAAAGTAAGAGAAAATTCTGGTAACCGTTCCTGCTGGAATGTGAAATTTGATCATTACTGACCAGGGTTCAGCAGTTCGGCGCTGCCTCTGCCAGACCTGGCCTGGCTCCTGCAGAGCTGCTGCAGCACAGCCTCCTTTGGCTGCGGGCAGTGCCAGGCCTATGCTGGCTCTGCATGTTTGAAGTCAGTGTATTTGATTGTGGAAGGGAGGGAACTATTAGCCAGCATCATTTGCTGCTGGTTTAACTCCTTGAACTGATGTAAGCAAACTAAATTTTGTTAAGCTGGCACCCTCAGAACTGCAGTGCAGGATTGGGGGCAGCTTACGTTGAGGTTGCTGTTTTGTGTCCTGTCTCTTTGAAAGTGCAGAGCTAGGTCTGGGATAGGAAAGCTGTTTTCTGAGTGGCTGCCAGTCCCCCCAGCTGACTGCCCTGCATATTGGGTGACTCCAGATCAAATTGCTTCCACATACAGTGGAGTAGCGTCTGAATATTTCCTGCATGGCCCTTAGTCCTGTGGAAGTTAAAACTACAGGAACAGGCATCGGGAAGCTTTGTTTGCCACTTTACTTTCATCTAAGTGAGGAAAGGGCAGCTGCTTCAGGGTTTCTGTGCTCTTTGTTCTGTGTTAGGTGAGAAAAAGAGGACAGGTTAATCTAAAATAGAACTACTTGCAATATCTGGCAGAAATACTCAAAATTCCTGTAGCATGCTGTATTTTTGTCTTCTAGGGAAACGTGATCTAGCTGGTGACCTGCAGGTCAAGTCCAACCTGCGGGGCACTTGTTAACTGTTACCTTCTTTTTGGAGGAAACCAAGAGGGGTTTCCACTGCGTATGCTGCCATAGTAACTGAATGCTTTCTGTTGTGCATAGTATGTGCTTGCGTGTCTGAGGCACTTTGTGTTGGTGCAAAGGAGAAACAAAGCCATTCTTCTGCTCTATATGTGTGCAATATTAAAAAATACTTATATATTAAAATCCATGATTATCTCTTGAGTTATATTATCGAATTGACCAGTGCTTAAAAACATGTTTGTGTGTGACTCTGAAAATTACATGCAGGTTCCCATAAGTAAAAGTAGTGTATAAAAGAATGGTTGCAGGAAGTGGGTAGCAGTTGTGAAGAGAAATGTAGAGGCCAAAGAAATGAAAATTGTGAATGATTTCCTTAAAAGGAGCTGCTGACATCTGAAAAACAAAGTCCTGTAATTAGGGTTTGGCTGTGTGCTCGCTCTGCTCTTAATGTGCCTGAGTGCCTTGGCACAGACCTGCTGTATCTGCAAAATGGAGAAGGCTTTTTTTCAGCAGAAGTTGAGAAAATATGGGCAATAGAACTTGTTGGGCAGCTTAGAGTCCTTCTGATCTCTTTCAGATGGATATGTCATCCTCATTCACTGTTTGAAATTTGGGGGGAGTTGTTATTTAATGTTCAAAGGCTGAAGTAGATGACACAATTAGAGATTTTTATCTTTTGAAATTGATTTTAAAGTTAAATTTTTTCCTCTGTCAAGCATATTCTTAAGATGGAATCTTGAGCATCAGATTGAGTCTTGTTCTTGTTTACTTTTAGATGCCTGCCTTAGATGTCAAGCTGAAAACAAACAAGAAGATTGTGTTGGTATGTAGTGATTTCATTCGCTTGTTTTTAAATTGAAGCCTCTCTCAATAGGGTGCATTTCCATGTTTGAAGGGAATACTGAGTTTGTTAATGCTCAGAATCAAAGTGCTGTTTTGTTATACAGTGTCATCTCTTTACGTTAGTAATATTTTACAGTTGATTTTTTGAGCTCTACTAAATTAGTGTTAGTGCCAGGCATGCTGTGTGGAGCAGGACGCTTTCACGTTTCAGTGTCAATGTACACACAGCCATGAGGTTTGGGTTCTCATCCTGGCTGTAACTGAATAGAGGATAAATGCCTTTGAAGTGGGCAAAGGAATGGCTCCTTTTTCCTTCTGGGAAGTGCCAGAGGGGGCAATGTAATATCCAGAGAATTCTATTCTCAAATCAATTCTTGACTGTTTTAAAGGTGATATTTTTCTCAGTGTTGATTCAGACACTATTGCTTGTTTTTTTTTTTCAGTTTTAATTTGAAAAAACGTAATCACTGGAGTTTGCTATAATGCTGTTTAATCATGAACATACTTTACACTGGTTGCCAGCATATGCAAAAGCAAATTGTATCTCAATTCCGATATATTTAAATCGGAAAGAGTGAAAATTGTCTCATGTTTTCTTTAGATCTTTAAGTCAACTCCTGAGCTGGTGGTAAAGCCTTCCATGCCCTTGTTCTTTCTGCTTTGAAGTGTATTGTCTCAAAGTTAATTCACTGTTGTTTCTGATGATTGTTTTAACCAGAACAAGAATTTCCTGTTTCAGATGTCTTGCTAAGTGTCTTCCTAAGTGTCCTGTTTAAAATAGGGGAAAACAACACATAAATTACAGCGCTCCTTTGGTTGGTACTCTTATATTTCATTAAGGAAAATGTGAGGTAGTAAGGGAAAAAACAGAGCAACTAATATTTATGAGTACATGGGCAGTACATAACCATTTTGTTGCATTGAAGACACTGTAGCCCGTGAACAACAACTGATTTATTTTGCCAGTGTAGCTGTTTTGAGGCTCTGTGCAGTGTCAAATGCTCCTCCTTGATTTTGCAGTTTAAATGCAGCATTTCAGATTTGGTAGCATTCTCTTGTATGATAGTAAGACAGTACCAGTAGTGTATTGGTGATCTTTTCAAACGTGACAGTCAAAATGAAGTGCTTACCCAGAGCAGAATTGCTACTCAGATCTGTTCCAGACACGTTATGCAGGACAGTGAGAATACACATGTGAGAGGCTGTGTGACAGAGAACTGAGAAGTGTTGCCAGGATGACTGCAATCATCCAGTGATGACACATTTTGTCTTTTTAAAGGTATTATAAGTTTGCAGTGGTCTTAAACATCTGAGAAAAATAGCTTGGACCTTGCTGTGAGTGTTGATCTCTGGACAGCTGAGCATGACTAGAACGTGTTCTTTCTTCTCTTTCAGTGGTTTGGGGAGAATGCAATCATTCCTTCCACAATTGCTGCATGTCGTTGTGGGTGAAACAGAATAATCGTTGTCCCCTCTGCCAGCAGGACTGGGTAGTCCAGAGAATAGGCAAATGAAAACACCCGAAGTTTTCTGTTGGACTTGTTGGAGTTGTGTATATTTTATGCCACATGCTCATACAGAAGAGTGGAACGTCTCAGTCGTGGCATGATGTGTTCAGCTTATTTGCTGCAGGGAACAGTGTGGTTTTGCTGTGTGCTCTTTGCTGTACTGGGAGGCAGTGGTGAGTCTTATTGCAGATATTTCCACAACTGAGGAAAGAGAGGCACTGCATTAATAAATGTGTCTGCTAAGATTTGAGTGTTAACTATATCAAGAGCATAGAAATGTGGTGGTGCAGATTATACACCAAATACAGTTCATGTAATGTTTCTACTTAGAGCAATGAGTCAATTTGAAAAGGAGACCTTTTATTAAATCTGATGTGCTGTATAATTTGGTGTCTGATAAATTATTTTGGTTTTGGATAAATACATCGTTGTCTAAATAATACTGTATACAAAAACACGTTAAGTGTTTTAGCAAGTATTTTGTTTTTTAATCTAAAATGAGCAGTGTGTGGGCAACACTAGCATTCTCATGTAGGCTTTCTTTATGGCTTAAGAAAATTAGTTGCATCTCTGAAGTCTGTTGCTGTTAATATTCTACACGTTTTCTGCATTCATGCTTACTAAAATTTAACCACATCTATGATTTAAATTCATGTTTCTTTTAAAGTTCATGGACACAAGTACTTTGAATCCAGAAATTTTTGGTACGAAGACGCACATTGGATATCAATTTAGTTGTGGTGTAAACTGTGTTGCTGGTTAGCTGTCTGATATGGAAAACAAACACAACCATTTTAATGTCCCGAGGAAAGCAGGTACCAATTAAATCTAGGAAAATAATGTTAAATTGTGCTTTCATCAGAATTCATGTACAGAAATTTCTTCATTGTCATTTTATTGGATTACATGTTTGGTTTGGGATGTAAGAGAAAGTATTGTTTCACTGCTGTGGAAATCCTCAATATATCATTTTTTTTAATAGGATCAGACCTGTGATTTTTCGTGTGTGTACTGAAGTGCTTTACTCTCAATATCTGAAGTAATTACTATTAATCTGAACATATGTTTTGTTGGTTTTTTAAATATATGTGTGCAACAGAGAGATTGAGTTACTAAGTCTGTAACGATTTCAGACTTAATAAAATCGTTAATAAACTCGGGTGGAATTGAAGTGATATTAAATGAATGTTCTTTTTTACTTAAATTGAGATTGATTAATAATATTTAAGATTAATTCACTTTTCAGTAGGTGTGTTTCTATTTAGTTCTGTTTAAGTATATTTAAAGAGAATGATCTCCATTGCATAAAGTGCTACCAATGGCAGTCTTTGATTTTTGTCATCACGCTTCCATGCAGAGTTTATTGGGGTTTTGTTTAGTGGTTGTAATCTTGTTTTTAAAATGTTTTTTTATGTTTTAAATATGGCTTTTGTGTTACTGTCAGTGTATCACACTCATTGTTACCATCTCAGGAGATGTCTTTCTTAACATTTAAGTAACAGTAGTAATGAAGTGCCTACAGCATTTGGGTTGTTGTGGAGTGTTTGGTCTTCATCTTTTCTATTTCTCTGAAGACATTCTTCCTAAGATAATTCCTTCTTACATACGGTAATCATTTACTACTTATTTTTCTCTGCCAGAATTTGGTCACAGGTTCCATCTGCTAAAATGTCTTCACTTTTTTTTTCTAATCCCACCAGAGAAGTTTTTCCTTTATTTTACTTGGGTTTATGGGTCTATATGGACAACAGCAGAGTAATTTTCACCCTGCTTTCTGTTCTCATGTCACATACGTGTCACTAAGAGCTGAGAATCATAACTGCAGAAGAATCTCCTTAATGTTGTTCTCCTCTGTTTAATAAATGCTGGGTAGATTTGGACAATTTCAGCAAATCTAGCAGGAGTCTTCTCAGAAGTGACTGGAATAACAAATACGTGTGAAGATGATATTGCTTCACTTGGATTTTTTTTTAAGTGACCTTGTTTACAGGAGCATTGTATGTTGTTGCAGCATACGTTCTATAGAAATCAAGAAAGATTCTAATTAATAGAGCAGAATTCTTTTTGAAGCTGTAAATGTGCCTTTCTTGTGCAGATAGCATAAACATTGTGTGTTTTCTTGTTTGCTTTGATGTCATCAATCACATGGTGGTGTAGGCTGTTACCAGCCAGTCATACAACTTACCTGAGTTTGGGCATTTTGCTAAAGACTCTGCTGAAGTTTAGGACGTGAAATTAGGGGTTGTTTTTTTTTTTAACCTCCTTTCTTTTTGGTTCTGAGGCCATTACAAACGTGTTGCTGGGGACACCTTTTTCAGAACAATCGCTCACTGAATTTGATTATTGATTATTTCCTCTAATTTTTTTAGTCTTCCTTACTCTGTTAGTTGCATCATTCAGCCCTTTATGTAACCTGCTCCTGCCCCATGCACGCATACAGCTGGCAGAATTAGACATGCGAAGCAGGCAAGGGTGTCGAACACTCTGCTGTGGAGTACACAGCTTTCTCACACGTGCAGTTTGCAATGGATGATTCTTTCAATCACAAATAGGAAAGCACTCACTTCTGTAATGTCATTTTGTAGAGAATAAGCGTGAGTTACATGTCAAATGGATTCAACGCAGACAGGATTAAGTAGATAAAAGCAAATTTATACTTATGATAGTAGAGTGACTGAAAGCAGCCAAGAGGGGCTTACCAGTTTTTGTAAGGATTTTGAGAAGTGCTTGTTGTTACTTGATGTTAAGCATCTGGGATTCAACCCTTCAACTTTCTCCAATTACAAAAGTGGAAAAAAAAAGAAGAAAAGGAAACTCTCTTTGAGTAGTTTCTCCCCAGTTTTACTGGAAAAATCACGGAACTACTTCACCTGTAATACTTATGTCTAAAAACTGTTTTCAGAGGCCAAATCACAAGACTCCACAGCAGAAGAGGACCTAACAGATGCCATACAGGAACTTTTTCTTTCAGATAAAGATGGGGCACAGACTTCCTGGTGGGTAGCCCAGTGAGTGTAGTCCAGTGGATTTTGGCTTCACTTGGTTATAATTAGCTTTGTGCTTTTGTTGATGCTGCCTCAGACATGCACTACTGCCACCTTGTCTCCTTGTCATCCTGCCACTTGTCATCATAAGAGAAGCTCAGCAGGAAAGTAAAGAGAGGCCACAGTATCATATGGAATGTCTTGGCAACATTTGGCCAGTCATTTGAAGTGTGTTTTTCCTATTTTTGTGGGTAGGAAATGAGCTCACAACTCCATGCTGCTTCATATGTAGGGATCATTATTTTTAGAGCAGCGGCAGATCTGAGCCTCTGCGTGTAATCCGCTTTCTGTTCCTTCAGATGGAGTGGCATGAGGCATCAAGGTCTGCAGGAATATCTATGGAGCTCAGAGTTGTTGCTGATGAGTAACTTGAATTTGGAAGTGAGGCAGCTCAGAGCTCTGAGTGGTATGAAAATGAGAAGCTCAGGGACTGATAGCATTCAGTATGTCAAGAGCAAGGGTGGCAAGAGGCTTCTCTTAACTGTGGCTGGTGTGCTGCTGGGTTTGGACTGTGCTGTTTATGTTACAGATGGCAATCATTGCATGTTCTCAGCAGCCAGCATCTGCCTACGGAGGGGATTGTGGCCTAACATCTGAAGTTATCAGGGTCCATTCTGAGAAACAGCAGCTGAACTGAGTCTGTTTGGTGCTGCCAGTGAGGTCTGTGTAGGGTGTCATCCTTCAGCTATAGATAGCAAACTCAAGCTCCTTACAGAGAAACCTCTTACCAGTCACTTTCCACAAATGGTGCATGTACCCAAAGGTACTTAGTGAAAATCCTTGAGAGGTATTTAATGCAAAAGCAGTTAGTCTCTCTGGTGCATTTGAGAAACGTGCACGCGCCACTAGCAGGAAGGAGTGCAGGGCAGTCGCAGCTCAGCTCTTGGGCCAGTTACTGATTTTGTCTAGCCAGGCTCTGCCACCCCAAGAGCTTGCCAAGATGTGTGACATGGGGGGGCTCGACAACCTGATTGCCAACACAGCCTATCTGCAGGCCAGGAAGAGTGGAGAAGGAGATACCAAGGAGATGCAGAAGAGACGTAAGAGCCTCTCACTGCCCAAGATTGATCAGTGTGGAGAGGTTAGGCAGTCCATTGCTGCTGACTACGAGAGCATCTGTGAACAGCAGCCCATTGGCAAGAGATTCTTCAGAGACTTCTTAGAGACAGTTCCAGAAAATTTGGTAGCTAGGGATTTCTTGGATGAGGTGTCAAACTGGGAGTTGGCAGAGGACAACATCAAGAGCAGTACCATGGAGAATATTATCACCAACTTTCTTAAGACAGGCTCCAAAAATTATTTGTCTTTCATGAGCTCTGACTTGGTCAGCAAATGCCAGGCAGCCACTCAGAAGGACTATGAGAGTGTTATACAGCTGGCTAGAGATGAAACCAAACTCTTCCTTCAAGGCAAGCCCTTCCAGGACTTCCAGACTAGCCCCTTCTATGACAAATTCCTCCAATGGAAAGTTTTTGAAAAGCAGCCAGTAACTGAGAAATACTTCTATGAGTTCCGAGTGCTGGGCAAAGGTGGCTTCGGAGAGGTAAGAGCTGTACCTTTACAAAAGTGGGTCATCTCTCCCCTTCTGAGATCAGCAAGTGGGTTTGAAAGATGAACTTGGTAATGATTTTAAACACATTCAGAAGTTTTGCAGAACTTCAGCCTCCAGGTTGTCCATTTCTCAGAAATTCACTTTATCCGTGCTCTCATATTGACTCCAGAAGCCTGTTATTGAAGAGCTGCCCTAAAAATTTTGTATTCTGCATCTGTATTACTCAAGATGCAGGCTTCTATACGAAAGCTGACGTGACTGTCTATACGGTTAATCATTAGTCTTTTTCTTGGCACTGTTTTGGCCTGTGCTAATTTGTATACTTGCAGATAATTCTTAGGTACAATTTAAAGAATATCACAGGTCAAGTTCCGTTTCCAAAAAATTCTGAATAAGATTTGAAGATTCTGAGAGGGAAAAGAGATGCAAACTGTACTTACTGCTTATTGTGATGGTCAGAGAATGAATTCTTCTTTGTTTTAATGAATCATACAGTTCTGTTGTTGGAGTCCTCAGATCTTTCCACAGTTGTATACTAGTTCTGAATAGAACAGATTGTATGCTTGCTTTTTCCTTACTTCCTCTGCTAATATACCCACCCATGCAAGTTACCACCAGTACCTACTCATAGGCATCTGTGATTCCTCAGTTCCTGCCTATTACTGGTCTTGATGTTCCAATCTGTACTTGTAGCATTGCTTCTTTACTTTTCCATGTGCATCTTGTTTCCAGGTTTGTGCCATTCAGGTGAAAAATACTGGCAAGATGTATGCCTGCAAAAAACTAGATAAGAAAAGACTGAAAAAGAAAAGTGGAGAGAAGATGGCGCTACTGGAGAAAGAAATCCTGGAGAAAGTCAACAGCCCTTTCATAGTCACATTAGCTTATGCCTATGAGAGCAAAACTCATCTGTGTCTTGTCATGAGCCTCATGAATGGAGGTGATCTGAAATATCACATCTACAATGTAGGACAAAGGGGTTTAGAATTGAACAGGGTCATTTATTACTCAGCTCAGATCACCTGTGGGATTCTGCATCTTCATTCCATCAAGATCATTTACCGGGACATGAAACCGGAAAACGTCCTCCTGGATGATAACGGAAACTGCAGACTGTCTGATCTTGGATTGGCAGTGCAAGTCAAAGAGGGAAAATCCATCACTCAGAGGGTGAGTAGAAATTCATTGAACACGGGCAGTGGGAAAGCAAGCTGTTCTATTTCTAATGCGTTGAGTCCAAGACTTAATTCCCCAGGATTTGTTGCTTGCTAAAGACCTTACGTGGTCATTTCATTCTAAGAGACAGGCGGTAAGAAGATTTGGTTAATTATGTCTCTGGACGCTATATGTAGTAAAGCAACTTCTCTTACACAAGAACAGAAGAATCAAGTTCATCTGTTGTTTCTCTTAAGAGAAACACTTGAACCACTCATATTAGAGATGCTAACGCAGCCTAATAGTGTGTAGTCTGGGATTTAACTGATTACTTGTTTGCATAGTGAAAATCAGTTAAAGAGATGAGTCCCGTTCTCAATTCTTGTTCCTAAAAGATTCTGAGATCTCTGATTTCTCCTGAGTGGTGGTACTGATTGTATTGTGGGTGTTCGTGGTGCTGCACAATAAGCAATTGAATCCTCCCCCTACAGATTCATTCCTGAAAAAATCAGCAGACTCAATGGGAGTTTGAAAATGTGCATGCCTGTGTGTATGTGTAGGAAGACAGAGAAAGATAACCAACTGGTTTTTACTGTGTGAATTTCTGTGCAGCACCTCAGCTGTGCCTGTGGTCACCCCAGTCCCTATTTATAACAGTATCACAAGGTTTACGTGAGGGAGATGTACTCCTGAAATTAAAAAATTGTTTTTATCCTGAAGTGTCTTGACCTTAAAGATGTATATTATGAGTGACTGTGTCTAAAGTACACTAAGAATGTGAAGAAATTGAAGCAACACTATGAACTGCAATAATTATACTCCCCACATCTTTAAGGCACTGTAAAAGTTCAGTAGATGGAGAGGACCTGCTAGTAAAATTTTCCATCATGTTTGAGGTACACACATCTTTTTGTGTTGTCACTTCATGCAATAATTTGTACTTGGAAGGATAGATTTTCTTTTGACAATTAAAATAATGTTATTGTTTTTAGTTCTCAGTCAAAGATAATACAGAAACTGATGTTTTAAATAGGAGATTTCAAAATGAGGCTGCATAGTTTTAGATATGAGAATGCAGTTTCAGTGGCAGCTAGGACAGATTTTCAAGTAGAAATTATGTGTGGTGGTAATGTTTTGTTTATGAAGATGGCATTTTGATCGGAGAGCACAAAGTATATTTGATCTGTGAGCCTTTGCGAATTACAGTTGCATACTTTTGTTATGGTCAAAGTATATTTTTGTTCAGGGCTGTGTTTACTACTTGCAAATGTGTGGGCTTTGGTAAAAGGAGGAAAAAAACGTATTTAGAAATGTGTAACCTCTTGTATTTATTACAATACAATTTCAGAAGCAGTGGTGGGCAAGATAGTTGTTCTTCTGTGCTTTCCATGACAAAGTCATCAGGTTGTTCTGTTGCTGGTCGCTGGTTTTAGTAGCAGCATTCACCATTATATGGATGCTAAATTAGAGTATGAGCTGCAGTGGATATACTCTGCAATTGCAGCATGTTAAAAGGAATTTCTGCTAAAGGCAGCTTTGTTTTCTTTTTGTTGGGAACATGAAATATGAGAGAGATCATGATAATTTTTTTTTTCTTCATTTTGTGTTGTAATTAGGAGAAAATTGAAGTTACTGCTGCAAAATATGAACTGGTAATTACTAATGTTTATAGCATTGTTGAACACAGGAAATTCTAAATACACCTTTACAAAATTTAGTGCATGTATGAAAATAAAAATGGTGCCGTTAAATTAATTTGCATTACATTCTGGCCTAACATGGAGGGAGTTCTTATCTCCTAGCAAGCTTTTTGAGTATGACTCCCAAATCATCAGTTCTTTAAAAGCCTTAAGAGAGAATATATTGTTATAGACACCTTTGGTTCCAAGGCAGAGTTTTTGAATATGATCAGTTGCGCCATTTTGTAGACAGTTTTATAAGGTCAGATAAGCTAAGGCAGAATTTCTGTCTGTTCCTCCCAGGCAATTCTGTGTTGTGCCCCAGGTATCGACTGAAGTGCCAGACATCAGAAGGCAGATTCCATATTCTGGGTGACAGTTTGACCTGATGGGGCAAATAACTTTCAGTCAGTCATCATAAGGAAAACTCTACTGATCAATAACTTTTTTAAATTTCAGTTTATTCATTTGAAAGGAATCCTTCTGTTTTGATGGGATGCTGTAACAGCCTGGACTTCATTCATACCTCTGGCATTTAAAAGCATTTCTGACGTTAATGCCTTGTAACCATCTTTTATGAGGTGGTTCTTCAGTATAGTAGAAGTATTGCTCTATTGCACGATGAGAATAAAATCTAACTCTGCTTTACCCATATTCATAAATCATTCTACTGCCTCAGAGTAGTCAGCAAGTGGCACCAGTACAGTACAAAACTGTGGGTTAGCACTGCAGTGCAGCTGGTGGTGGATTTTCATCTGTTTGGAAGAATTTTGCTTAGCCAGCCTTGCACATCTTAATGAAGATTTGTGATTATTTGTTGTAAAGAAGGGAGATTTTTTTTTCTTCAAAGAGTGTCTGTTGTGGTCTTCTTGTAAGATGATGCATTCAAAAACAAGTTGGAGTCGTCTGCTGTCTAATGAAATTTTGCAAACTTCATTTTTTTCATCACAGAAATTTCAGTAGCATCAGCACGTTTTGCTGAAGTGTTGTTTCAGGGGAAGAAATACAATGTTCTTTCTGGTTTGTATTTTAATAGTTCACTCCCACAGAACTGTTCTCCACAACGCGAAATCCCATTATTCAGTGAAGCTGCTTTTATAATGAGACTGTATTCTTTTAGGGTACGGATCCTGCTTTAGTCCCTTACCCTTAGAAGAGGCAGAATGGTGACTTTTAAGAGTACTTTCCTCCAGTTTGGTTTCTGTAGACAGGAGCTAAAAACATACTTACATTGAAGGAACTCATGGTTTTTTTCAGCAGCCAAAAAACTTTTCTCCCCAGTGCCTCAGGGTTTTCTTCCAAGGTGCTGATCTTTTCCTAATATCTCCAGTTCTCCAGTTGTTCAGTGACTCTACCTTGTAAATAAGAAAAGTAAAATGGAAGACTTCCATGCCTTCTGCATATCATCAGGAGCTAACTAACTGCTCTCTTGATTTAGTTTTCTTCTTGATTACTCTAAAAATGGGCTAGTGGCCTATATTCTTTCTATACTGCCTGTAATATTTCTTCTAATAAAATTCTTTAAATTATACATTAACCAGGTGCATTTACTTGAGTAAAGCCTTGTGTGCATTTTTTTATAATTTGTTTGAAGATATAAATGAGAAAACTAAGTTTTCAGTAACTACATTTGCCTATTATCTTCCTTCCTGGAATAGTCTGCTCTTCTACAAAATTGAGTTTGGAAAAAATGAAAGTCAGATCATTTTAATACTTTTCTAGATCAAATCAGTAAAAAGGGAAGATCTTGCCCATGCATTTTTGTGTGCCTGAAGTCAGCTGGGATTTTAAGAAGGTTTGAGCACCGCTCCCCTGTTGACTCAGGTGTACTTACTTGCAGTTGACTAGATGTTCAAGGCAGCATTGCAGAGCACCCTGAAATGCACTGATTGTCTGGTTTTAAATCTGATCGCTTCAGCTGTGTGCATTCAAAGTGGACGTTGATCTAAGACACCTGCTTGGTAAACATTCCTCTCTGTGTGTTTAACTGTACCTGGGCTGTTGTGAAAATACCTCCTAACACCTCAGAAGTAGTGAAACAAAGTAGCAGTTTTCTGCTCTCTGCCTTTTTTTCATTGCTATATGTTATGAAGTAGAAAGATGTGAATAATTTCATTGCTCCTTATGCAGGGTTGAGTAGTATATAACACATGAATTTATTTGAGCGTTTTCTGTAGTCAGTTCAAGATTAAAAAAAATACAATATTTCCATGCATTCTGAGAATTTGGTATACTTCTCATTAGTGTAGAAACCATTAGAAGATAAATTTGCTTCACCTTCAAATCATAAAAAAAATTCCTACTGTCTCATGTACAAATACCTACCATCATGTATGGGCTGGAGGATCCATAAATCTCCTTTGTAAATCTTGTTAGGTGATTAGATTGTCATGGGGCACCAGTAATAGGCTTGTTAATGAGTTCCTGTTTTAGACATTTTCAAGTTCTCAGTGAAAATTTCAGTGAAACTGAAATGCAGTGTTTCTGCATTGTTTACCAGCCAAATATTGTATTCTCTGTGCATGGAAATGTTCCATGAGTTTTAGGTCAAGTCTTCTTATAGTTTAATGTTTAATTATGCTACAGAAAAACTATTCTGTATATGACTTTTTAAAGCTTAACATGATTGAAAAAGGAGCTCTGGTATCCTTTAAGTATTGTCACAGAATGAACTCCATTTGGGAAATACCTATACAAACTGTCTGTAGCTATAATGCATACAATTACCCTACTTTCAGAAGCAGGAGTTTTTAGAGTTAATTGGATACCCAGCCTTAGGTTTTCCCCTCTCAGGTACGTGCATGAACCTTTGCTGTCTACCTAGAAATGTATATATGCTCACTTAGTCAGGCAGAGTTGTTACAGCTCTGAAAACAAACTCTTTGTCAGAGTTAATAAAATTATTCAGGACATTAAGAAATATCATCATGGCTTTTCATGCAAGTGTGCCTGCAACATCTGTTCTGACGTGTTGATCATATAATGTATAAAGCTGGATTGTGTGATAAAATTACTCCCTTTTTATATGTTGACATTCTTTTTCTTAAGTTGAAATGGGCTACTAAGAGAAATGGAGAGCCTTTGAAGTTGCTTTTACACAAGCAAAATATTTTTGTCTAGCTGTGTACTCATTGACTACCATATGTTGGTCATCAGTGCAAATACAATTACTTGAGGTTGTCTTGAGTCTTGTCTGAGGAACTGTGATGTTCATAAGGTGGATGTTAAGGTGTTGGTTTTTTTCCCATTATGAGCAAGATAATTTCTTCAAGAGCTTGCTAAATGCTTATGACTGATTTGGAACTAGTTCTTTTTGCATAAGATGACAATGAGGAGTGTCCATCTCTTACACCATTTTTTTCTGTTTGAGCAGTGTGACTGAGCATGCTTTTTCTGGAGGTCTGTACAACTTTTTCTCATTATACGTCTTGAAATTTGCGTGTCAGAGTCAAATGCTTCTGCCCTTCTGCCCTTCTGCCCAAAGGATTAGCAGTATTTAATTTCCTGAGAGAAATTAAAGGAGCAAGCGTTTTTCTTCTCTATAACACGCTTATATATTCCGTATATCCAGTTGTGGAGGGCTCCGTTCCATTTTTTTTTCAGAAGTCAGTGCATATTTGCTATTCATTTTGGAACAGACTTTCTGCCTGTACTGGGTGTGGGTTGTGCACAAAGCAACTGTTGCATGTAAGTTATGAAGTCCTTTGGTGAAGGTGTATATGAGCCAGGAAGGCTGAACACAGGAAAAAAAAAACAGCATAAAATAAAACAAGATAAAAATATTTTTGTAATATTAATAAAAATGCATTCATATCTTCGGAGGTTTCAGGCTTCTTCATGGTCTTCCTGTGCTATGTTTTATATATTTGAAGGACATGATAATATTTTTATAGTAAAAACATGTTTTGGTTAAAATCTTACTCAAAATGTCCTTTTGCCCTCCTGTATGTTTGTTTATTATAAGATTCTGTTTCTTAGGAAAACAAAAGGAATTCTATTTAGATGTTCATGAAACTTGCAGCTTAATTTCAGGACAGATGAGAAATGGAGAGGAGGGTTCAGAGCTGCAAAATGAAAAATAACGAAGCGTTTCTGCAGCTGCCCTGTGGTCGTTGTCACATTACGTTCTTATTAGATAAATATTTTATTCCATAAAAATGTCTTTCTTCGAGTTTAAAAAATATGGCAGCTCTTGATTTGTTCAGAATTAACAACTGTGGCTGTGATCTTACACTTTCAGAACCACCATACAGCTGATGTAATTTGAAGTATCACAAATATGGCTGGTTATATTTATCTGGAGGGATTTTGTTCTTAAAAATGTCTGTACTCACAGTTGCTATGAAGTGCACTGCAGTGATAGATGCTTTCCTTTTTTTTCCTCTGAAATGTGCACTTTACAGAATGGGATCTTACCACTGTGGCTGCTGTTGTCACTTGAGAATGAAGGGAACAAAAATGATTTTTGTGAGAACTTTCTGCATCCTGCACTTTTTGAAAGTGGCAGAAAGGATGTTGTAGTCATCTAAAATGACAAGAATGTGGGGTGTCCCATACAGATAATTTTCCTGCACAAGGCGTGCTACCTGCCAAGCATAGCTTTCCTTCCTGGGAAAAGCTATCGGGGTCTTTTTGAGACACAGCATGACTTTGAACCTCTTTCTTCCATCAGTTTCATCTGATGGTTAACAAATACTGCAGTATGTTCCATGAAAAAACGAGACGAGATTCCTTGTCAAGTTTCTAAAGCTGGTAGAAAGCTTAATTAAACTCTCTGAAGGTGAGAATGCTGTGTAAGTGCTAAAACTAGTTTAATTTTAGCCAGTTCTTTCCAGAATGATCTCTTTGATTAAATCATCTAATGGGATTTATTTTAGTCAGTGATGTGCATTTTGTTGGTTAAGAAATGCAACATTTGGCTGATGAGGTTTATCTTTCAAGTTGTTCATTTGACAGCTCTGACCAGAGGCAGGAACTGTAAGCCGTAGGTTGGGGAGGTTTAGTGCTTCTGCTCATATGGGGCCATGTGTGCAATTCCATGTACTATGAGGAGTGTTCCAGGTAACAAACATTATTCTGTATTCTTGCACTGACTTGGCTATGTGGGCCAAGTCTTCCTGGACTCATCTGCAGAGGTGGTTGAAGCCCTGTGGTTTCAGTGACAGCAGCCATTTGGAGTTGCTGTCATTTGTTGCTTAACCCAGAGGCTGTGCCAGCAGTGGGAGGCTGCTACCTGTGCCTTGCAGGCCTGTTTTTACATTGTGCAGACGCTGAACATAGCATTTGTGATGTCCTCCTCTGAGAAAGCCACCTATACCTCATGCTGCATGAGCATTAATTAGAAAGAGCTTCATAGAATATATATGGAGCCAAGTGGATGGAATGGTTCTCATTTTTAATATTGTTTATATAATCAGCACTCATTAAAAAATAAGAGCATACCCATCTCTGAAATGCAGTATCATTTGCACTTTATAGATGGAAAATGATTACCAGAAATTGAAAGAGAAGCAGCAGTGCACAAAATTAGAAGGAAAATTGTGTCACAGGAATAATAAAGAACCTTAGTAATGGTTGTATACTATTTGTGTAGTTAGGGGGACAGTACCAAATGTTTTGCCTGTCCCGTATGCTCAATCCTTACAATGTCTGACTGCTTCACTGTCTGTAAAAGCATGTGTTTTCTGATGGCACTTCACCAGATAGGTACATTAGTGGCTTTGACGCTGGGGATCTGAAGCACAGATCATGATGTACGTGTGTTCACACAGGGAGCCCAAGGGGAGAAGCTCTTGAGTCTAGAGATACAGCTGGTGTCCAGTGAGCAGCTGTCCTTCCTCAAGCCGTTATTCCTTTCGTTTTCATACAGCATGAAGCTGAACTGAAGAACATGCTGTAATTGTGTCTACTTTCTCCTGCTGTGTTTGAGCGCAGAAAAGCCTGTCACAAGGCTTTCTCTTTCACTTGAACAACTTATGGTGATGACGTCAATGATCACTGTCATTCAAGCTTAAATTAGTGAAAAATGGTCATGGACTTCTTTTACTACTTCAGTTAGTGACTTTGATTCCGGAGATAAGTTTTGTTTCCTTTTTTCCTATTATGTTGCAGAAATTAGGTTTTCTCCCATTTTGGTTTTAACTGGATTTTGTTAAGACAGACAAACTTCCCCAGCTAAAATTCTGTCCCTCTGTGAAAATGATGGAAGAAACGTCAGTGTTGAATTTCAGGTGAACCTATGGGATTCACAGACTTCTAAGTTCCCATGAAGTTTTCATCATTATTTATTCCTGGTACTCTGAACAGACTTCTTTGTGTTCTTCTGAGCCAGCAGCCCATCAATTTGTCTGAAAGTTAATGGAGTCTTTCCTTTTGCTAAGCATTAACAATATGCTGAAGTCTTTGCTCAGTGAGACTTTTCAGAGGTGCAGTTCGTGCTAATCAGATTAAATTTTATGTTCTGTTAAAAGGTAGCTGCCTAGTCATTTGGTCAGCTGGCTCATTACTGCATCACCATGTAGTAAGGAAGTGCGGAGGAACTCTTTGTTCCTCATTCTCCTCACAGTGAACTCTGGGGGAAAAACGAAGATTGTGAAGGGAATGGCAGAAGAACATCAGTTGTTCTGTGCACCTCAGGCCCATTAAGTTATGTGCAGAGAAGAATTTTCTGTGGTCGGTCACTTCATTCCTGCAGGGTGTGTTCAGGCAGCGCTGAAGGAGCGGAGGAACAGCTGGAGGAGAGAACAAAGCCGTCAGTGGCACCCCTTGGAGGAAGGATGGACTAAGCCCCAGGAAACAGCTGATAGAGCTAAACTCAGCTTGTTTTTTTTCCTCTGTTCAACAGTTCTTGTGCCATGGCAAACAAAGGACAGACGTTCTGATTTGCTATACTGTTTGCTTTGAGATATCAATTGAATTTGTTTTGCAGAGATCTGTGGGAAAAGCTAGAGGGTTCTCAATCCCGTTTCTCCCCATTTGCCTGTTTCTGTGGTAATGAAAACTCTGGACAGCTCTGTTTCTTTCTTCCTGTATTTTTAAGAAGCTGGGATAGTGATGCTGTTCAGAATACTTTCCCTTCTTGGGACAGTAAGCTGAATAGGATGTAGGGGCAGAAGCTGCGCTATGCACCACGTTCTGCTGGCAGTCCAAGTACCCTCAGCTGTACTGGGAACCCAGTGCACTTAGTGCTTCTCAGGGTCACATCTTGTGTTGTTCAAAGACTATAATTATGTGGCCTTTTAAAAATTTATACAGAATCACATTTCACAAAAGAAACAAGGTATCCTTTCAGATGACTCAATTCTACTGTGTCCTGTCAAACCACACTAAAAGCAACAATTACACCTAACAAAATTTCTTTGCTAATGTATCTAAGGACATCACTTGGTCATTACATTTTAGATGATTATTGAAATCCTGCCTTTTGGGCTGTTTCCAAGCTAGGGAAGTTGAGGGAAGTAGATCATTTAATCCTTGTCAAAAACAAGTATATTAAAAATTATTTAACAGAAAAATATTTTTGCATTTCAGACAGTGAATGCAAATGAAGCATTCTGCTCACCATAACGAAAGGTTGTGCTAGATGGAGAGGAAGCAAAAAAATGGCCAGCATTGCACTGACTGAACTTGGAAAAGCCATGTGCGGTGGCATATGATTCTGCCTTCTGTGGGATATTATAAATTGCTTTGTCTCCTGGTGAGAGTTGTGCAGTTTGACAGCTCCATTCGCTAGGCTGAGAATGTGTTTCTTTCATACCTGCCTAAATAAACCTTTCCTGAGTCGTTGAGGCTGTCCTTCATGCTGCCGCAGAATCTCTTTTCCTTGTAAGATTGTAAGAGTTTTGACATCTTGTTCTAGTAATGATTACTGCACAGATGTGAGGTTGTAGCTTCCTACCAATGCCATCTACTCAAAAATACAAGTGGGTCTTCATTTAAAAGGTTTATTTTCTTTCAGTTCCATGGGTTGAATAATTTCTGTGTTTCCTGTTCTGCATTTAAATACTTAGGGTTTTATCAACTTTCTTCCTAAATGAAATATGTTACCAAAGCTCTGCATTTTGAGCTAGTGGCAAAGGACTAAAATTTAAGCTCTTTTCTTCCTTTTTTTTTTTTCATATTACTTTAAAAAAAAAAAAAAGAAAAAAAAAAAGAAGTTGAGATATGTGTGTCTGGCCACTTAAAGATCACTGATCAATACTTTGGAAATGTCTCTGTTTCTAGTGGGTTTTCTTTGGATTTTCTTTGTTTTATTTTCATTTTAGGGGTCATGAGATTATACTAGATTGCTTTTTCTCAGCCTGTTCCTTTGCTATTAATCCTAGAATTAGCAATAATCTTCAGGATGGAGAAAGATTTATTTTAAATTTAGGTTCAAGTTTTTATGAGTGTTCGTGAGAAAAATGGCTCACCTGGAATACTTTGACATAGAGGAACAACATTTATTTCAAGGTTTCTTTTGAGTTGGGTCAGCACAGAACAATAACAGCTCAGAAGATTTCAGTGATACCAAATTTAGAATGTTGAAGATTAATTTTTATTCACACTCTAACCAGGTCCACCATTCCCAAGGGAAGCTTTTGTTGATCCATCCCTGTTTTCAATCAAATTGTTCTCATCTGGTGTTTTAGCCTATATGCCCTTGCTTCCTGTTTTTCTAAGGATTATGTCATATTGCAGTGTTCTGTATAGTGTGACTTACTGAAGGCTGTATGTGGAAGATACATATGGAAGAGATCAATCTTACTTGGCACCTGTTTCTTCTGAAAAGCCAACTGGGAAAGAAAGGAGAGGCAGTCTGGGAGGGAGCTCTCTTGAGGCACCTTGTTGGCCGCAGGGTGACATGCTGACTTTTAAATGACAAATTTATCCAGTTCCTGTATGATGATGCTAACTGGCAGCAAAGCAGTGTCTTGTCAGAAAGTGCTGTCAGGGCACCTTGTAATGATGCTGTGATCCGTCAGTTGTTCAAGGCATTAGTACCCTAAAACCAGCTCCATCTCAGTAAAACTAAGAACGTTTATTGCTTCCCAGAAGAAGCAGCAAAAATATTCCAGAAGCGTAATCAGTGTCTGTGTTCTCTGATGCACGATGAGCTGTCTCCATCCTTTTGTACCAACATTTCTCAACTGTTCTCAGCCCCTCCGCTTCCTTCCAAGTTTCTTGATCTTCAGCCAGGTGGGCTGGGGTTCTGCAGGTCATATTGGAGCACTTCTCCTTTCTGTGTGGCAAAGTAATCACACACAAAAATTGAATGCTGTCAGGATTTCTCTCAATATTAACTTAGATGGATCCAATGCAAACAGTATAAATTATGTGAGGAATGATTTGGGCTGCTGTCATGGCTCCATTGAACTTCTGTGGTTTTAGTGGGGGAGGTACCAGTTCACTTTTAACCCTTCCTTTTGCTTTCAACCTGGCTAATACATTTTTTTTCTTTTTCTCATTTCACTTCTATACATCAATCAAATTAAGGACTTTGCTTTGTATCTCTAAAAAATGTAACTTCATTATTAACTGTAGCATATATGCCATCATATGAACTGGCAAGAGCTGAAGTTCATAGTGAAACATGACTTGTAAACTAAAATTCATCTGTAGGGCTTTTATTCTTTTCACAAACATAGTTTTCCCAGATGAGCTCTAGTTTTAGTTACACCTTTCTCACTCTCTTTTGCTTCAGAGTGAATCTCTGTCACATAACCGAGTTCTGGTGGTAGTAATGATGACCATCTTGAGTACATCTGGGAGGATTTTGCACAAGCATTTTGTTTTCATTTCAAATGGTAATATTACTAAAGCTCAAATAACTTCTGACATAGTTATCAGCGTTAGCTGAATCTGGCAAATACATGAAATAAGGTCTAGAATTAGGTGTGGTAGAGTCAGTTGAGAGAATGCTTTGACTGAAATTTCATATACCGAGTAATGTAACAGTGCATCAGGAACTGTGTAGAGTGGCTCACCTTCCCTTCCATCCCTGGTAGATCAGCTTACTGAAGAGGCAGCAAGAGCTGTTTTGAATACTGTGGAGTCTGTCCCCCAGCTGGGAACGTGCCAGGCCTGTGCCTGGGGGAAGGCAGACAAATTCCCCTCTCCAAGAGTGGTCAGCTCTTCTTTTAGAGGCTTGATTAGTCCTTTCCTTTATTCAGAGCTTTTTCCAGTCAAGCAATAAGAACTAGTTTTTTCACCTAAATAGAAGTAATTACTAATTACAGTTGTCTTTGGTTTACTTTCATACAATGGTTTTAAGAGTTTTTCTTGGCCCTTGATGGTCATAGTTCCTTGCAGAAGACAGTAGGGAATGTGACTGATAACTTCCCACCACAGCTTGGCTGCCATCTCCAAAATGTTCTCACTGGCAAGAATCCCCTTGTTGGAGCAGAGTTGCAACCACTGAACAGGAAAGGTACAGAAAGTAGCCTGATATTCATCCTTTTTCAGTCTTTTTAAAATGATTGTATTGTGTTGTATTGTATTTGCAAGACAAAGCTAATGACTTTCTTCAGCAGGAAAAATGTTAAGATGAAAGAAGACACATAAAGATTAATTTTAAAAGACACCCCTTTATGCCAAAATTGTATAGATGTTTCACCTTTGAAGAATGCACTTAAAAGTTTTTTCGATAGGTTAAGATGTTTAAGGGTAGAAATAGTCCATGTGCTAAAATATAGTTGCTGCTCAGTTTCTAGATACAAAACCAACCTATCATTTGTATTACTAATATTTTTTAAATTATAGGCTAATTAATCTTCACATTTTACCTTTGTAATCTTTGTATTTCATTACTGACATTGTGTAATAAATCTGTCTGTATGTTTGCTGTAGGCTGGGACAAATGGTTATATGGCTCCAGAAATCCTGAAGGAAGAAAGTTACAGCTATCCTGTGGACTGGTTTGCTATGGGATGTAGTATTTATGAGATGATTGCTGGGCGAACACCATTCAAGAATTTCAAAGAAAAGGTCGATAAGGATGAGGTTAAACGAAGAACTCTGGAAGATGAGGTGAAATTTGAACATGCCAACTTTACAGAGGAAACAAAAGATATTTGCCGACTGTTTTTGGCTAAGAAACCAGAGAATCGTTTAGGAAGCAGGTATGCCTTATTTCTCACATTCAGAAAAAAAGCTGCATGAATGCCACAAATAATAAACAAATATTATAAATAATAAATTATAAATTTTAAATTTATTAAATTTTATTTAAACAAATAATAAATTTTACAAAAAATTAGGTTGGATCTGCCCTTTCTACAGAGTACTGAATTTTCTCCTTCATTTCCAGGAAGAGAGGTGGAAGTTTTTGAAGATAAAGTGGAAATAAAGAGTGTTCTTGTCCATTTTCTTGTCCATAGTAATTGTCCATCCCTACCCCAGACTACCCAGGTAGTCTTTTGTTGTTATTTTGAGGGGTCAAACTCTGCAGTTCTGGGAGCTGGGAGTGGCCATTTCTCTTGCATCTTCTTTCCTAAAGCAGAGGGTATTTACGTAGGTACCTGAATCTATGCTAATGTAGGCTAAATGCAGAGTCTCTGTCTATATCACTTACAGGAATGATGTAGGCAGAAATCCAGATCTGCAGTACAGATTTTCTGTCTTGCAGATGCCTAACTTACAAGGCTGCGTCATTGGCTTCTTACTGAAGAGACCATTCTCTTTACTCAATTGCTTTTAAAAATCTGGTAGAGGTTCCTTGTTTTTCTGACTCATTCCAGGAACAAATGGGAGAAAAAGAATATTGGGCACAAATAAGAGTGGTTTTTGGGACTTCAGTGATGGCTTTGAGTTGATGAATACTGATGGGTTTGTCCCTGACTTAGCAATTTGATCAAGTTATTTCAACAAGTCTGAAGCAAAAGCAGAGACAAATTATTCACTTAAAGTAACCTCGTTCCCTTAGCTAAGCTGCAGTTATTCTGCCTGTTTACTGTTGCATTAATTCTGAGCAGTATCAGAAATGTTCAAGGATAAATAATTGCAAGGGTTGTTTTTAAGGTACTGCCTTTTAAAATACTGTTATCGTGATGTGTTGTAAAAACGTTTGGATGTATCCTGTGTCTGGTCATGACAGAATAAAAGCCTTTATGTACGTTTTAAATAGAGAGGTACTATTCAGGACAGCTCATCCTTATGTAAAGATTAGCACTGTAATTCTAATAAGGACAATAAGACCTTGGGTTATCTACATAAGTGCCTGTTGCATAAGTTAAAGCTGCTCAAGGACAGCTTTAATTTGTACACCTGACCTTTTAAAATATCTCACTTTTTAATTGAAGACTTTATTTCCTCAGTTAACCAATGGCATTAAGTAACACTTTTTCTGTGCTCCAGCTTTTTGGGATTGACATCTCTGTAGCCCACATCTTCCTGTATGTACTGTGATTTTCTTTTTTTGTGGAGGAATACAAAACTGACGGAGTTTAGATGAGCTCATTTGTTCTTTCCTCTAAGTTATATAAACATGCAGTTCACAGAGGAAGAGCTCAAAATCATCTGCAGTTAGTTGGAAGATGCCTCAGTTGGTTCCAGTAGATGGCGTTCCTGTAGCTTCATGTTTTTAAACTTTTTATGTTTCTAATGGTGACAGAAAATACATCAGGAAGAAAAACACCACAGCAATCCAGCTGGAGCCTTCCCCAACATCTAATGCTTTTTGGTTTATGTTACAGAAATGAGAAGCACAATAAAGTAAAATTTTTGTGAGTACCTCTGTCTAATAGGATTGTCGGCACTATTAGCTCTCTGGTGTCACAGGGCACTAATTAATCTGAGCAGCAGCTCTAATGCCCTACAGGCTAACAGCAAATGTAAATAAATCACATCAAACTCGAGAGCTGTACAGGTACATGGTATTATCACTGGCTAGTTAAGCTAGTTGATTTTGCAAGATTATGCATATGGAGAGGCCGTTATCTCTGTTGGCTTAATCTATACTTTAATAATTATCTTCGTATAGCTCGTTTGTGTTGAAAATGTCATTATTTAATTGGTCAGGGTACCAGGATGGCAGCATCTACTGTTCTTCAGGCTGTATCTTACCATTATGGTCATGGTGGAGTACAGTTTTTAGTGGCTGGTGGTGACTTTCTCAGAGGAACCAGGCAGCAGAAGCACAGAATTATGGTTTTCTAAGGGAGCTGAAAAGGGCAGCTGGCAGTTTCATCTCATCTGTGCCTTATTTCCACCAGGGCAGGCCAGAAGCATGGCAAGGAGGTTTATTAGGAAATAGCAGTAGTGGCAAGCCAGAGAAGCTGTTCTGTAAACATCTTATAAGGTCTTAAAGATTTTCTGTGGTCATGCAGATCTGCTACTTGTGCATGGCAGTTCTTTACATCTACAGTGATAAAAAGATTAAGATTTGCATTACATCTTGTTCATAGAGCATTCTCTAGAAATGCATGAGGGCTTAAATGTTTTTTGCTAAGTATTTTTGTAAGGAAATGGAGAAGGACAAAAAGGAACAATAGCAACTATTGTTTGTTGAAATTAAGAAAAAATACATTTGATTATTACATTTGATTATCATTTTAAGACCCATGAACTTAAAAAAAAAAAAGCAAAAACAAAAAGCCACAAAAAAACCTACAAGAAAACAACAACATAAGCATGAAAAAAGTAAAGCAATCCACCCTGCTCCTCTTTTAGCTGTAATTCTAAATACAAACTTTGTGTGACTTGGTGCTAGAGTTACATTATGGGCAAGATGCAAATCTAAAGCTGTGGTCATTGATCGTGCTTTAATGACCATACATTTGAGGCTCAGATTATTCTTAGACTCATAGACAGGCTTGTAGAACATGATACAGTGAAAGAATTCACTGTTTCTGTCACATCAAAAGTCATACCTGAGGTCTGCAGTTGCTCTTTTTAAAGTGTACCTAAATACATGTATTTACAGTGTCTTGATTTTATTCTTGGGTTCTAAAGATACTTAAAAAAAATTGTGTTTGTGACAGAGGTGCGCATACTCTTGCTGGTGCCATAATTTGTGAGTCCCTTTGCTCAGCTGTAAGAGTAGTTCCGTTAACTGACTCGCTAAAGCTACTTAACTGGGCTTTGCAGTTAGTTGCTTTAAATTAAGAGAACAAATGCTGTTTGTCAGTTTCCTGTTCAGACTGTTTTTCATCCATCAGTCGCTAGATGTATTAAACCAGACTGGAATTTACTAGATATTCTTATCCTTTTATGTCCTGAGCCAACCACTGGACTTTTCGTTGTTGACCAATCAATCCAATACTTCCTATCCCCCTCTTGCAAACTCTTCAGCTCCGGTTAAAATGTATCTTTGGACGTGGGTATCTCAGCGTACTGCCAGAAGCAGCACTGCTGCTCTTGCGTGGCATCTTGCCCAGACTAATTTACCTTGAGAGACAGAGAAATGAATAATGGGATTGGGATGTGTTTGGTTGCTGTTCACTGCAACACTGTTCGAATATGCTTGAGCTGTGTATGATTGCATTGCTTTGTATATATTTAATATATCCTTAATTTAAGATGCTCTCATGTATACAACACAAAGACAACTGTATCTACTGGAGAGCAAAATACTGCAGTAATTAATAATCTTTTGCTTTATTGCAGAAATGAAGATGATGACCCAAGAAAACATAGCTTCTTCAAAACAATAAATTTCCACAGGCTAGAGGCGAACCTTATTGACCCTCCATTTGTGCCAGATCCATCAGTTGTCTATGCCAAAGATGTTGCAGACATTGCTGATTTCTCTGAAATACGAGGAATTGAGTTTGATGACAAAGACAAGAAGTTCTTCAAAAAATTTGCGACTGGTGCTGTCCCTATACCCTGGCAGGAAGAAATCATTGAAACTGGACTGTTTGAAGAACTGAACGATCCTAACAGGGTAGATTCTGGCGGATATGCAAATGGAGGTGAAGCTAAGTCAGGAGTTTGTTTGTTGTTGTAAATATCAGATTGTTACCAAAAAGATTAGAAACAACTGCAGAACTTTCCGTATTCTGACACTGCTTCAGAAATTCAGTGCATCTGTTTAAGAAGAACTAATCAGTGTAATATGGCATTGACAGGCTATGTAGACCACAAGCTGTATTGACCGTATTATTTTCCTTTGTCCTAGCAAGGGAGGTAATACTTTCGTTTTACTGGAGACTTAATCAAGATGGACTGTATTTCTCTAAGGAACTTAGAATGATAGAAATCCTGAAATACAAAAAGCAGTCATAGAGTGAAGAGGCATCTCCTTTGCAGTGTTACTGACTCTACCATTTTGAATACAATAATTTATTGACTTTCTGTCTATTTCCTTGTCGTTTCTATTAATGTTTCCTCTTTGTTCTACAGTTTTCAGGATATACTTTATAATTTTCGGGTAATATTAGACAACAAAGACTAGGTCAAACTTGGATGCTTATTGGTGAGGTAGTCTGTCTTGTTTTCCTAATTTCTGTTAGAGTTTTGGTTGGTTTGATTGCCATTGAATGTAAAAGAAGGCTTTACAGGTGGCTGTAAAATAGGACCTTCAGAATCAAATTTTTTCAAAGCTGATTTTAACAGAGTGAAGAGAAGCATGCCCCAATTTAATTGAATAAAACGTTTGTTAGGCATATTATGTATTTATAAGTGAATATCCATTCTTTTTGACAGTCAGTTTCAACCTTTTATTAGATCTCCTGATAATAATTCTGTATTTCGCTGATAAATTAAACTATGAATAGATCAAAGCAATTTGTAACCGGCTCTTTACAAGAAATATATTTTCATATAATACAAACATTAATTCACTGACAAATATAGAATATATATATGCAAGCTGACATCTTCATCTTCAGCTGCTCATTGATTGTTATGCAAATTTTGAGGTATCTTTTTTATTATTAATTTTATTACAATCTATGTAGAATTAATTGGAAGCATTTAAATGAATGCTTGCTAATGCTGAAGTCTATTATTTGTGAATCACATCTTATTGTTTTCTCTGGTAAGAAGATAATAGGTGGTCGTGTTTTTCTAACTTCTAAATTTGATTATGTCATTTACTGTCTTTTATCTTGCTATAGTTTCCATTGACTAAAGTGGGATTAGAAACTACTCTGAGTCTTAGAGGCTGCTAATACTTTTTGTATTTTTCACAGAGCAAATGTCCTCCTTGGTTCAACTATCTGTTTTGTATAGACACTGTGCTATTCAGAAAGAGGAGTAACCATAGATAAGCTGTCTTCTATAATAATATCTGTTGTGCAAACATAGCTTCATTGATTATTAATAATTGAATACCTCATTCCAAATGGTGCAATAAAAAAAAAATTCTTTAGTATTAAATATTTTAAGTGCTTTAGTCACAGGCAAATAATGTGTTGGAAATACTTTGTGTTGTTCTTCATTTTCTGTGCAGAGGATTAAGCTGAAAAAGAATTGTTCCTTTCTTTCCTTTTAAATTTGCTTTTCCAGTGTTTTATATTTATTTTTTTTCAAGAGGAAAAAAAAACCCAAAACCGTGAAAAAGAGCATCAGTGGATAATTCTGTTCACAGATTGTTGTGAATCTGTAATTGTCTGCCTTTGGGAGGAAGACTTTCTGCAAAATGGTGTAAAAGGAAATAAGCTGAATTCTGACTTGGGGTTTTAATTGAGAAGGATGATCCTGGAAGATTGTCAAAATCATGGGAGGTTGAGAGGAAAGATGATCATGTGGATCTGTCAGGGTGGTCTTAGGCTAAAATATTTATTAATTTAAGAAACTCGGGCAGAAAATTTGATTATGTCTAGATTTCAGCAACAGTGGTGTTGTTACAGCTAGGAGAGGCCTAATAGTGCTAGTGGCGTAGAGCATCGAGCTTGTGTCCTGAACTGCTTGACGTCTCACAGCCGTACAGATGCCACTTCACAGCCTCTCTGAGGCCATAAACCAGCACTCTGAGTTGGCTGTAGTTTTTCTAGCACGTAAATGACTTCTTCAATATACAGATGTTCCCATAAGGAAAGAAGTGATGTATAGACAGAATCAGAATTTAATGTGATGTTAGTCGTAAATCCTCTGTGGTATCAAATGTTGCAAGTCTGTGGTTTTCAAAATATATTGCAACACTGAGGTTTGTGAATTCAGGATATCATCTGTGCATAATATTTTGATACTTAGTTTTTGAACAGTTGTAGTGTCAATAAATCCCAGCAACATCTTTACCAGTGAGATGCTGTAATGTTAAGTGTTCCATGAATCATTGGAAGAAGCACATTAGTAGTTTGATAATGCACCATTTGGCACTGTATTCCAGAAGAAAATGAGTTAGTTTGACATTGTTGGTTTTCATTTTCTACAATTCTCTATTTCAGAACATGGATAATTTGTATTTGCACTGTGAAGAGGTAGAACAGAACAGATGTTATAAACGTATTTCTGTTAGCGTTTTTAGAGCATCTTTTAAAAAAATTAATTTCAGCTTCTTGTAAGGACTCTGTAAAGTGCAAGATTCTTTGCTTCTTCCTGTTACTGTAAAACTGTTTGTTATGCTTTCAGGAACGCAGTTACTTTTAACATCTTGTTTCACCTCAACAAAGCAAAGGCAGCAATCCTGAAAGGGGTATGCCTCCGATGAACTGTCTTAGTGAAGCCAATGATGCTACTTGTGTGAGTAAATTTCAGTGTTTGTGTGAGTTGGAAGAACTGAATCATTTTATAATAGAAGGATAGAATAGATGTTTACAATAGAAAATGGGGAATGAAGTTGTGGGAGGAGAATAATCTTGAGATTGTGAGATACTTCTGGCAAAAGTAAATTATGTAATTTGAAATTGCTTTTTTTCTTCAGGCTTTTTCCTCATTTGCCAGCTTTATGGCACCATGCTTGTCTGCCTCTTTTCCAGGCATATAAAATGCATTTCAAGTGTTAATCTAATCTGAAAAACTAAATTGTGAACTCTATTGGATTAAATGCCATCCCTCAAAGGCTACTGAGTACCCTGGTCACTCTGTAGTGACTGTTGTTACAGTGCTTTATAAGACAAGTGGTGCTGTCTTTCCTGCCCTGTTTTACATACTGCTGCTGTTAAAGTACCTGATAATTTTAATTGAAGCTGAAATGGGAGGTTCATAATAGCTTAAAGTCTTCTCTTATGTGAACATCTTGTGCATTACTCTGGCCAACTCTGAAGAAAGGCCACTAGCAAAGAGAATGTAAAAGGAAAAGCTTTCCACTGCATCTCAAGTCCAGACTTTCTTTGCTGCCCTCCCAGGTACCATTACCTCCACCAGTCTCACTGAGCTCAAAGAGACAAAATAAGTTTTAGTATTAACCTAATTAAGTCATTGTTCACTGAAGGGCAGTGAAGCTAGTGAAGGGTCTGGAGCACAAGTCTTACAGGGTGTGGCTCAGGGAACTGGTTTTGTTCAGTCTTAAGAAGAAGAGGCTCAAGGGAGACCTTATCGCTCTCTATATAACTCCCTGAAAGGAGGTTGTGGCAAGGTAGCTCCCAGGTAACAGCAATAGCACAAGAGGTACTGGCCTTCACTTGATTTAGATTAAGAACTAAGATCTCAGCAACTATAGCTCATAGCATGAGAGAACTGCTGTAGGTCCTGCCACTTAGGTTTGTTTGTGTGGAGTTCTCTGTTGTTTTTGTTTTGCTAAAAGAAAATTCTGGTTTTTTTCATGTGTCAAGCCATCAATTCTGAAATCTAGATAAAAGAAATAATTGACATTTTATGTTAGGAGGCGTATAAATTGTTATGGTTAAAGGTCATTCATGATCATTTCATTTTAGAGAGAACATTTTGAGTGTTGCACTATGATAGCCTTAGGGAGCTTCATTAGACACGTTAAAGAATGCATGGAGAGAAATTGAAGGCAAATGCAATTAAGCATTAGGTTATTTTTTTATAATTAGGCATTGCATTATTACAGCAAGTAATTTCAAACCCAGTATCTCACTTAAATTTGGCAATCTTACTGTTGCTTTGGGAAATTTTGGGTTTTTTTATTTGTTTTTTATTTTCTTAGCTTTGTTCAGGTTCAGACAGTTAATGCAAGTTTCTCATCAGTTAGCCCTTTTCAATTGCAGAAGTCTGAATAAATACTCAGTATTCATAAGGGAGGAGAAGTCTCTTAGGCATCTCTTGCTGTAAGAGAGGAGGAACAAAAACACAGGACTGTAACTGCAAGTACCTGGATCCATGGTAAATGGGCAGATAAATGGTGACATCTGTGCTGCACCATTCACATGCGTTTGTTTCTCTTGCATGATATTATATTGTTCTTAAATTTATTGCCACATCTGTATCCTCATCTGTTGTCTGCAGAAGGTTGGCACAGTTCTGAGTGAAGCCACTAACTTTCAGGGAAAGTTCACTCAGAATTGTGCCAACCTTCTGTAGATAAAAGGGAAAGTTAGTCCTCCAGCTTGGACAGACAGAATGTGCCACAAGACAAAACAGAAAAATGTTGTTAACAGCCTTTCAGTCTGCTCCAATAGGTGAAGGATTTTGTGGGGAAAAAAGCATAGGAAAAAAACATGAGTATCTCTGAAAGGGCATCTGGATATACTAGGTCTACTCCTTTCCCTCTGACATCTTTGGAGCAGCTAAAGTGGTTAAATCCTCCCTTTGCTATTGCCCAAGTGCTCGCACAATTGATTCTAGTAGTTGTTCTAGCCTGTTTGTGGTCTTTGTGTATGCTTTTCAATGCCTGAGCTTTGTTAGTAGGCCAACTCCTTTCAAGTGTTTTGGTTTCTGATTAATGTACATAAACAGGGTGCTATTACAACATTTGGTACAATGGCTTATGAGGAATGAAAATTTTCATTTTTCTTCAGTGCACAAACATTCCTTGAAGCTAAACATAACTAATTAATTTTGACATGTTTTATCAGAGCTGTTCTTTGCCAAGCCTACATGTTGGCCTATATGATTCATTCAGGTCGTTCTGACAGTTATATTGTGCAGAATGGAAAGATACAGCACGGCTGAACTCACACTGTACGCATATCCTAATGATGGGAGTTCCACATGGTGAATGTTCCGGTGATTCATGTTTTTATAAAGAATGCCAAAGGGATGACTCTGGATGTATCAGTTGTCATAACTTGTAGTTCACTTAACAATAGTGGAGTAACTGTTTAAAAAAGCAGCTATTGTACAGGAACGTTTAGCTAGGTTTGCTTTGCAAGGCTTCGTGCAAGCATGACATAGGATGTGCTAGACATGTCTCGTGACTTCTGAATTGCTGAGGTAAAAGTTCCACTGCAAGTAAGAACAGATTTGTTGAGTGGTCCTGTCAGCACACATTCACACGGAAATACATGCTGTTCTGACTGGATGTTCACACATGCTGTTCTGACTGGATACCTTTTGAACAATTATGAAAGCCAGTTATGAAAGCTTTCTTGTAACTGTGCTGCTAGCCTGCAGTACTCAGTTACACATCTCTCTGTGGAAATACCTTCCTAGAACTGCAATAAGCAAAATTGTTCCAGTCTCCTGGACTTCTCAAGAAGAGGCAAAGCGGAGTGTAGTCATCATAGTGGTTGTTTCTGAGGGCTTAGCCTGCTTCTGATGCCATCAGTGTGCAAGACAGATGTAATATGCAAGGATATGAAGGTGGAGAAAAATAAGATGGAAAAAAATGCCTGCTGCATCGGGTCAGTTCAGTCAAGCTGTTAGGAATACTTGTCCGTGTCAGATGGTTGTGGAGCTCTATCTTGGTATTTCTGTGATTAGAATAAAACCAGTGAGACAATGTGTGCTACAGTATCAAACGAGGAGGCCCTAGAGCATTCCAGGTGGTGTTCTTCTTTGTATGAAGGAATTAAGTTCATGATAAGAAGTATGGGTAATTTTTTTTCATGATCAGTAACAGTTACATGACATTCATCAAGAACAAGTAGCACCCATTATCAGTTTAGCCAGTTCCTTCTCATAAACTGGAGACATGTGCCTGATCTGTAAATAAGTCCAAAAGAATTTTGCTTCTGTTCCCAAGGCATAATATCAACAGGATATTGGGAAAAACAGGAGGTAGCTCTCAACTGACCTTATACAGAAAGACATTTGACAGAACAGTTAGACAGTGGCTGGTTTGTAGGTCTATTTTCTTCTGTACTCATTATGCAAGAACTATGAAGCTGGTCTGAAAGTAGCCTTTTGGCAGAGATGTTTATACTGACTAATATAGGAGAATTTTCTTTTAGTTGTTTTGAAGGTGTCTGTTTCCTCCCTCCTCTAGACTGATTTCTGTACTATCGCCCATTAATACTGGTATGTTAATGCATTTCTGGGGACAGGTAAGAGTCTATTTTTGACCACAAAACAATGTTGAATTCTCTTTAAAAGAATAAAAAAGAGATGCATTGAAAATCAACAGTTGACTCTTAGGACTGGTTCCATCCTAATATTAAGTGAAGTTTGAGAAGATCGGTGTAAGTAGCCTTCTACCTAGAATAACTGCAAAGGTTTGAATCTGGATGTTTGATGAAAACAGGCTAGCTGTGCTGCCACACCCCAGTCAAGACATAAGGTTTTGATTTCCCATGTTAGCATACTGAAAGTGAAAATGGTGCTCAATTCTGGAACCCGGCATCAAGTGAATAAGCTGTCAGAGCACACTTGCAAAAAGAATTGAAGCTGAAGGGTATAGCATTTTGAAGTACAAACTCTGAGAAGCCATGGAAGGTTTGTGTAATGACTAGATATTTATGCATCTAATGCTACTTAGATCTGATTCTATTTAAGAAACAGCAGCAACATTATCTCTCATTTTTAATTTAATAATTCTGTGTTCCTCAGTTCTGATATTTAGAAAAAATAATGCGACTTAAATGTGGGCAGCTGTTTTCCATAGCAGTACTGTACAAGTGTATCTTTTTATAATTATACAAATGGAAGAAGAAATTAGAAAATGTGCTTTGTACTAAGTGCTGTTTGTATGCTGCTCAGATAACATGATAATGATCCATTGTCTGACTCAGCCTAAGAACCACTAGTTCATCATGCTTTTCTTTTAAGAGAATAATGAGGATTCTCTGTTAAATCAAGCAATAAGTTGCTTTTCTGAATTTCCTCCAGGTGATCTTTCTCATTTTTGCAGCTCTGTAGTGGGCACATTTTTGCTTTTTCCTCATCTTTATGTGTCACTTGTGAATTAAAACATTATTTTGTTTTTGATGTGATTGAAAACATAGTGTCAGGCCTCCTAATTCATGAACCAATGCTAATCCAGAATCTGCTGCCCATGAGAACTAAGAGTGAATAAGTGTTCTTATATTCAGTCTCACTTCAGACTCCTGCCATTCTGGGCAGGGAAAGGGATAAAGAAATGGATAATCTCTTCACAGTTTTCCATATACTTTGTATAGAGAATAGTGGATCGAGTGTTTAAAACAAAGAAAGGAAGGAAACTTTGATTCCTTGCCAAACCTCCCTGTTACTTACCAGGCTTGTTTGTTTTGCTGCCAACAAGCAGTTTCCTCACCTTAAGCAGCTCCTTTTCATCTGTGAAATGAACAGCAGTGAGAGAAGCAGAATGGCACCACTGTAGGAACTTGCTTTAATTGACATAAGGACTGATTCCCTTCTGAATTTAAATAGGCACCAGCAGACACACAGCACTGCAGGTGTGGGCTATTCTCAGACCATCATTACTGTTTACTGTTTTTCTTCAAGTATGTAGAAGTTGTTTGTTTTGTGAGTGTTCATCTCCTACCACACAGAAGTTATTTAATTGGTTTTGCAGTTTTTTGAGGGGAGGAATTGTAATTAACTGAGTTTTATGTCTCCTCTGTCCCTGAATCTCAGGTGGCTCCTCTGTGGCCCTTGTTTTTACTGAATGGACTCAGAGAGAATTTGCTAATCAGGGTCCCAAGGAACTGCTGTTGCTCCAGACTGTAAGCTGTCGTTCCAGATTGACCACGATCTTGACATTATGTGGTAAATATTTTAAAATTAATTAAAGGCAGGATATGCAGGGCTTTAAATCTTTATTTGAATCAAGAATGGCAGCAAATGTTTTGTTCCTGCAATCTTCCGGTAAGGAAAAGGAATACAGACTCATTCTGTAAAAGCTATTATTTTAAGTGAACAATGAATTTTGTTTGACAATAGCAAGGGAGGAAATACTGTTTGAATCTTTTTAACAAGCTTGCAAATACAATCACATTTATAGTAAACCAGGAGAACAACCCTTTTTCTTTTCCCCTTCTATATATCTGCAGTTAATGCTTGAAGCAGCAGAAGTGATAGCTAACGAAGAAACTATATTTCAGACTTCAGCATATATCTTTGGGTCATGCAGATGACATGAAAGTAGATAGATGGTTGAGAACAAAACATTGCTCTTCCAACAGTAACCAAAAAACATTCAGGTAGTCTACATCCAAAGAGCTACAAACTGAACCATGCCCACCAAGTTAGCTGCAGTGAATGCTGTGTATTCACCCCTCAGAAGGACAGTTTCCCTCTGAAGTTCTTAGTTGCTCAGCGTATGATTTAAAGAGTACTGCAAAGCCCTTTGTACAGTTTCCTGCTTCTTGGGAAAATATAAATAGTTTTATCGACTCAAAGTGCTTATATATCGTATAAAGAAGGAAGGCAATGGAGAGAAAGATGGAGGGAGGGAGAAACTTGAACAGCTTGAGAGTGTAGTGTATGTGCTTGGTAGAACTCAGTAAAAAAAGTCTTTTTATTGCAAGAGTCTTTGTGGTCACAGATGCTTATCTGTATAATTCTAAGTGATGCCCTCAGATTTTTTAAGGCTGTTCTGCTGCTTCAAGTTCAGACAGCAGTGTTTTTGTTGTCTTTTTTCAGTGTCAACAATTCTTAAAGCAGGGAGAAATTCTATGGAAGAGGAGGTTTGAAAAATCATTTTTAACTGTACATTTGTGTTTAGGACTGCACATACCTTTAAGGATAGAAGTTCCTCTTGTATGAGCAACAGCCATGAGCTGAATTAATCTTCACATTTCCTTAGAAAAATGAGCTTTGTGAAAGAAGGATTTTAAAATTAATATGAATCTTAATTAGCTTATTGTCTCTAGAAACTGATTCATCATGTATGATTGGTATAGAATTTATTATTACAATGTATGTCCCACAATAAGTGGAAATCATCCCTCTAGGAAATAGCAGAGTATGTGTGTCAGGACAAAATTTTATCTTTATTGTCATTACAAAGTTAGAATACAAGATATTCTGTCTTTTTTTTTCTTTTTCCTGGAGTTTACAATCCTAGCCTTAAAAACAGGGAAAGGTTCTGTACAATTAAAGGACAATGGAGATCATATTTGATGATTCAGAAGATAAGCGGTGGTCAGGAATGTATCTCCTGGGTTTAGATTTTAAGTGTCTCTTACTGATCTTTTCCTGCTATGAAACTGTGCTGTTGAAGAAGAACTCAAATAATAAAGGATGTGCTAAAATAGAAAAAAAAAAAATGTAGCTGAAGAATTATGGTTAAATTAATTAGGAGTTATATATTGCTGGCAAGAGAAGATTTATAATCATACATCTCATGTATCATTCTTAGCTGATTGTTCTATATACCTATGAATATATATATAGTTGATAAATATATACATGATCTATCATATAACACTTTCAGCTGACAGACCCCTGAGTCATCAGAATTTCCACTGTCTTTATTTTACAGTGAGTGTGCTGGAAGAAACCTAAAGCTTCCCATCTTTAATTTGTATTTGATGCAAAATTTCAAACAAGAACGTGAGAGGTCTCTGCAGGGCAGAAAGCTGAGGCTCATCAGTGTAGTCTGATTGATAGGTTTGCAAAAGAACCCTCCTGCCCAGTGTATCCTACTGGGGGAATCCATCTACTCAATTTTGACTTCCTCTGAAGCAAGTGTCAGCAGTTTCATTATGTAATTTAGGGCTTCCTTTCAAGCTCCTATAGAAACACCTGTATATCTAGCTCTGGATCTGAGCCTTTTCTCTGCACTAAGCAACCCCTTTTGTTTGTTTCAGCTTTCCTGCCTGCTGCTCCCTGCTTGCTGTGCCTCTCTGAATGCTCTCCCACCCACTGCACCAGAGCTGCTTCTCCAGAAAGGTCACTGCTTCTCTCTGCAGCTTCCCTGTGCTCAGAAGGCCAAAGCCAGAATGGGGGAAAAGGTAGTCTGCCACCCTGCTTCCCACTCCAGTTGGGTGGAATGCATATGTAGAGTAAGGCTGAAACAAATCAGTGCAGTCTTTGTCCCATTGTAGTTATCGTTAGCTCCAATGTTATTTTTGCACCAGTATTTTAATCACAGGATAAGAAATCTGTTCACAATGTAATTAAAATGTAAAGATGATAAATATATATATATACAATTTTGTAAAGAAATACCCGGCAGGAGATTAAAATTACATCACTGTTTTTGCAGCAAGATAAAAACATCTGCAAAGTTCATGGCTAGAATTGCTGTGAGAATAGGTGCTGTGTCTTAATTGTACAAAAATGGCACTAATGGCAAAACCTGAATCATGACTGGCTTCCCCTAAATCTAGAATTTCTCAAGTCTGTGTTAAAGAACACAACTTAGGAACAAATACTGACTGTTCCCTTTGCAGCGTAATGACAGTTCATCCTCTCAGTTTCCAGTTTGGCTTATTTGTCTTCTAGTTTACTTTAAGGGTATGTTACCTGTAGATAAGCATATTTAGATAAGGTGAACCTCTCAATCATTTTAATTCTCAAGGATTAAATGAGGAAGTTTAGTTTAATGGAAAAATTTGAAGCTAAGTCTTCTTCTAAGAATGATTTAAAATATCAGAATATCTGTGAATGAGATAAAGCTTGTATATAGCTGGTCTGCACTGTGGGTATTGATGTAATGACTTAGGATGCTAACAAAAATCTGATCTGATCTCTGCTAACAAAAATCAGATCTCAAAATCTGATTGAGATCAGATTTAGTAGTTTAAAATTAACAAAGGAAAGGAGACTGCACAGGTATACTTGTATTTTATAGGGTAGATATTTAGTATTTTAAATATTTGAATTTAAGAAATCTGCTGTACAGCATACATGGTGTTAAGAAAATGAATTCTTGCCTGTTGTCCTCCAAAACAAACTATGCAAATACCATTTCCTCTTCAGTGACAGCAGTGTTTTAAATAGGGTTAACACTGTTGGTTTTTTTTTTCAGCTGCCACAACAGGGCAGCAGCAGTGATTCCTCTCTACTAATGGTCTTAGTAACCTCTTTGTATGTGCCGAATTTCAATAGTCCAGTTTGGCCTGAGGAGCAAGGGTAATAGCTTTACAGCAGCCTTAAAACTATAGCTGTGTTCAGTGCAGTAGTCAGCTATGCTCAGTATATTAAATACTGAGAAAACAGCAGCAGTCTTTATAGCACATACAACATGCGGTTCCTTCATCAGATCCATAAATTCTCCTCCACACAGAGTAAAACTGCCTTGAGATTTCTGCCAGAAGTCAGAACCAAGATGACTGTAAGTACTTTACTTTATTTGTACTTAGGCATTATTAAAAAAAATCAATTTCTGTGTTCTCAAATTTGTTAAAAAGTAGCTCTTATATATATAATCAATATGTCTTGAACTCAGTGTTATAATATGCAATTATGTTTGCACAGGTCTGCAGATGAGTTTTTATTTTAAGTTCTGTTTATCATATAAATAAAAAATGAAGACTGATGGTGTTACAAGAACCAAGTACTCATTACAATTACAGCTGGAGAAAATGGCAAGAAAAATGGATGTAGAATATTTCTTTTCTATTTTAATACACAGTTTTTTAAAGGTTTTATTTTCTCATAGGCTCTGTGGCTATAACAGACTGCATTTTGACAGGCTTTTCTTTCACTTTTTCAGTGGACTAAACCCTGCTCCTCCTACTCAAAAACTATTCCTGTATGGGTGGTATCCCAGGAGGAGGCACAGGAGAACAGAATGAGGAGCATGCACAATTATATGAGCACTTCAGTGTGGATTTTTGTTTTAATCTTTAATAGGAATCTGGAAAACAAACAAACAAAAAACTATCTGAGCCAGTATGTATTCAAAAATCTACATTTTACTGTCATCTGGTAAATAATACTGTTGTCCCCAGAGTGGAGATCAGCAAAAATTCATGGTTTAGGTTCATTTTTCTTTCAAAGGAGTTGGAGGCAAAATGAACATTTGTAGATTGTGTTATGGAGGCCTGCTGTATGTGCTTGTTCTAATGTGAGAGAAATTGGAAAATACAATTTAAAAATAATTTTGAAACTTTATTGTTGGTGGTACTTTTGGGAAAATCCAGTAGCTTTTACTGGGAATTAGATTTACAGGAGCCTGCAGAATTAAGAAAAAATGGGTATATAGAGCTCATGTAGCCTTGATCCTCTTTTAGTCCTTTAGTATTTGTTTATAAAACTGTATTACAGATGACAAAGTGTATCTTCTGCTCTTTCAGAACTACAGGTAGCTAACATATTTGCAATTGAGTATTTTGGTTTTTATAATTTTGTTTAAAATTATTTAATACTTTGCTGTAGGACTAGTAGAATCTTAGAAAAATGCTGTGAAAAGCCAGACTGCAAATGGAGTGAGCAATGATGGAATTCCCACACATTTGGACTGGTAAAAAGTAAAATTAATAACAATTATAACTGTCATTTTTCATTCTCAAAAGTTCTCTTTTTTCCAGCTTCCTCTTATGTAATCATAAAGATACACAGATTGACTCTGGCATAAAAGTTGACATTGTCTCGGTTTGTAAATCTTGTGACTTTGTGTGGGCATTCGATGACTGCTCTTACTATAGGCCTACTCCCAGTGATCAAATCCATAGAGAAACAGGTGGGTGCAGGACACCACTGAAAGAACGCTGAACATCTTCACTGTCGTTTATGGTTAAAGAGAGATGAAGGTGGTTTGCCTCTTAGCAAATGTAGCTCTTGTGGAGTGGCAGAAAAATGTATGAAGAGTTAGTAAATAACCCCAGATGAATACATTAGTCAAGAGCTGTTCCTATATACCAACTTGTCAAGTATTTTTTTTTTTTGGTTCAGTTTGATGCAGCCATCACATGTAATATATGCTATTTTGATTAGGAAGTAAAATGAAACATAATCCTAAATAAGTAGCTTATAATATGTCTTAACAGTTAAAGGCAGTGGTTTATATAACACGGTGAACTTTCTGCTCAGCAATACATAAAAGCTAGCTTGCTCTATTTTTCTAGCTGATGTATGCTCAGCACTAATAATAGGCCTTACGAATCACAAGCATTCATTAAGTGAGCCAACAGATGTTTTAAAGAGACAATAGTTGAGATCTAGACTGTTTGAAGTGAACAAGTAGATGTTGTTAAAAATAGTGAATCTTTACAAAATGTTACAGTAACGTGTTGCTTAACATTGAAGATGCAAAACCAGTATGTTAATCAGTGGATTAGTGAAAACATCTTTTGAGACCAAACTTAAACCTGTCTTCTTGGTTTTGAAATGAATTTGGAATGCTTGACTTTCTCATGATTGCCCCAAGGGAAAATAGGACAGTTTGTTTGTTTGTTTTCTCAGGAAGGCACAGTTTAGACATAGCATTTGGTTTTCAATGTAGAGCTGTTTTGCACTTAGTTATCCAGCTGGCTTGTTAAGGGTACAATTAAATAAATGATTTGCTCTGGATCACTAAGTGAATCAGTGACTTGACTGGGAGAAAAAAATTGGACTGGGAAAACTGAAAATACCAGTTCCCATTGCAGAACAGTTTCTCAGTAGCACTTAAGTAAATTAGAGGGATAACTTATTGTATTTCACAGTCATCCACACAAACCACCAGCAATGTGTAGACTAAGTTCCCATTGGTAGAGAAATGTGGATGCAGAAGGAGAACTGAATGAAGTTAACTCTTCATGTGACAGATGTCTGAACAGATTTATCAGACCAAGAACAGATGATAAATCAAAATTTATTTTTTAAAGCTATTTGTTTTTGTAGATATCACTGCTAGGGGAAAGTTCAACTGAATAATGAATCTTTCATGTTTAGCTTTATTTTACTAGCCTAGTAAAATTGTGTAAAAAGTAAAAAGTAAATTGTGAATTGCAATTCTAGGACTTTTCTCATTTATAATGATTCAACTTGGTGTGGGTTTTGATTTTGGGTTGGCTTTTTGCTTAATTAGTTTTTCCTATTTTTGGCAGCGTGAAGTTTTGTCAATACTATCATGCTGGTATGATGACACTGATTTTTTTTTTTCCAATAGGTTTAATTAATGCAAATGGCTTTTGCCTGTTGCATGCATAGATTGCTGGTTGCAATAATAAGATGTCATCTTCAGTGATGACAGAAGGCAATCAGGCATGCACATGGGCTCATAATTAACATCACAGATTTTGCTGGTAGTGTTTAGTGGTAGTAAATGAATAGTGAAAATTAGCATATTCTGATTTGATTTCAGGGGCAGGATGTGAATGCACTCCAGTGAGGATAAAGGCTCCTGCAACAGGTTTCAAACCTCTCCTTTCTTCCAGATCACAGCTCTCTTCTTCAGGCCTCTCACTCCCTCCAGCATTATTTTTCCACCAGTTTTTCATCTTCCTGGCCTCCCCATTTCTTCAGGCTCAGTCTCCTGGCTAGGCCAGTGCTGGCTTTCTCCTTGGCTTGCTGCCTGAGTCCCCTGCTGAACTCAGGATGTGGTTCTGCCAATCTAATTGTGGGCTGCTACTGAAAGAAGTACTCTCATTCCTCTGACTGTCTCCCCTGGTCTCCCTTGTGAGCTGAGTCAGGGAAGTAAACTTGTATGATTATATGACTGATTGTCTTTCAGATCAGCTTTCTTAGTCACTTCATGGTGTAAAATGAATAATGCTAAAAATTACAGCCAGGGTTGGAGGGGAGAGTGCAATAAGGTGAGAATGGACCATCTCTTTCAGCAGCACTTCACAACTAAAGTGAGTTTCATCATAAAACTTTATTTTCAGCTCCAAACTCCTTAGTGTGTCTTTCATTGTGTGTTTCATCTCCGCTCTGTATCCCCTCCTCTTCAGACTCTTGATTTGTCCTTGTCCTTTTTGCTTCTGTCTCATTTGTGGACCAGCTGATGCCAGCCATCTCACCCTACATCTTTTTCTGCCTCAGTCCTTCACTGGTCTCCTGCAGCAGACACTGTGTCTTCTCACCAGCATGGCCCATGGTCCATCACTCGATTACTGTTGGGAAAGTATTTGCTGAAAGTGGGAGAAAATTTGGCAGTTAAGACCTTATTTTTATAAACTTTTCTCAAGCCATTTTTAAGAGGCTCTTCTACTTAGCTATGAAAAAGCATCTGAAATTTGACTGCTTGTGCTATAAAATGGTCAAAATTCATGTCCTAGTAGATATGAAATTCCTACCAACTGAGCTTTCCTCATTTCAAGCTGTTTGTGTTAAAAATAAGCTGTGAAATAGTTTTCAACAATAGTTTGAGAGGTTTTTTTTCCCCAACTGTAAACAAATGCTGAATATCTGGGCAACAGTCTCCTTTGCGTAATGCAAGTCAGCTCCCATTGACTTCACAGGAGTTATATATGAGAGCAGAATCTTGTCTCTGTGAATAAAGGAGTTTTTTCAACAGTGAGGGGGCTCTGCACAATGAATGCATTTTTACCAGCCCTTTCTGATTCACTGGCAAAGTACCAAACACAAGAACTGTTTCTGTAGTCTTTTTGCTCTCACAATGACCGACATTTTCTTTTTCATTTTTAGTGGGAAGTCTTTTGTGTTGGTTTTTTTTTTCCTCGTGAAAGTTTGTCTTATGTTTCTTGCTATTTTGTACAATGGAGTAGAGTATTTCTCAGTCATAGTATTTTTGAAATCGGTTCCCTCTCTGACTTTGTCAAATACTAGTTCTTGTTTTATTCTACCTAAGGGCAAAGAAGCAGGTTTGGGTCTGACTTAAGGATGCATCTCTTGCAGTTCAAACACTGGAACTGAACTGGACGGACTCCTGTGCAAGTTATAGTAGCCATCACTTGCCAATGTTGTGTCTGGGGGTCATACACCCTAGGCACACAACTGGAGAAGTGGATGGCTTTGAAGTTATCAGGAACTGTCTGATGGACCTTTAATAACACAAAATACATTTATTGCGTGCCCTCTGTAGTGTCTTCTCTACTATAGCAAATGTGATTCCTTTTGTATTTTATTTTCTCCCTAGACTTGTGCCTGACAATTAGAAAAATAACTCAGCAGATATCTTCAAATGTTGGAATTCTTGGTGTTATTTTCCATTTTTAATGTAATCATACATTATTCTCTTAGTAGGTCAAAGTGGTTTTCTTCCCATTGTACTTGTGAGAACATGTATTACTAATTATACTGTTAAAAGATCAGATGTCTAGATAAAACTGCCCTTCCAGAGAAATAGTGAACTGAGGACCATTCCTAGAGCTGACTGCTCTGTGAGGCAGTGAGTGTAAGCAGTAAGAGACCCCAAACCCGACAGTCACAGAATATCCATATTCAGAACAACCAGTGTTAATTGTTCATTTCTCTCTGTGTAATGCAACCAAGTATTTCAGCACCCATCTGACTGAACATGGGCAAACTGTGGACAGAAGAGGCCATCAGTGTTGTATTCTGAACTGTGTCTGCAAGTAGGTGATACTGCTTTTGACCTGGAATGGTGGGCTGTGGTGAGGTTTGATGTTATGCAAAGTCTTGCTGTATGCTTGTACACAACTGGATTTCTTCAAAAGCTGAATCAAAACCTGTCCTGGAAAAAGCTATTTAATCTCATGTTCAAAGCCAAGCAAAGGTATACCCAGTATCTCTCCTGATATAAGCTATGTAAATATTTAATTGCCCTCACAGTCAGGAAATGTCAACATTGGGTTTGTCTAGCTACAGTTTCCAACAAATGGATACCATTCTGCCTTTGTCAGCAAGGTTGAAAAGGTCATACTGTTGAGGTCTCTTTTCCATGTATAAACATCTGTTCAAAGTAATCAAGCCCCCTGTCAGTTTTATTTATTTCAGACGCCAAATAAGCAGAAATATGTAAACTCTGTATTGTGAAGGCTTGTTTTCTGCTCCCTGGATCATTTTTCAGCACTCTTCCTCATCACTAATATTTCAGTTTTCCTCCAAGTATAAACATCAGAGGTGTGTGCAGTTTTTTTGTTGTGTTTCTTCACCAGTGTGTGCATAGAGATCTAATAGAGAAGGCATTTGTCATACACACCGGATTGCATTGGTTCTTTTTGCATCAGCATTATTTGTGCTTGGCTGAACCAATGATTCCCCAAGTCTTTATCTGGGCCGCTCTTCATGCAACCATACCCCACGTGTTCCTTACATGTCTGCTTGCATCTGTGTAGATGTATTGGATTTAACCATATGACTCAGATAAGTCTGTAAAAATAGTCTTTCCTTCTCATTTATTACTGCACTGATCTTTTTGTCCTTACTAAACATTACCTCTGTAAGCCTTTATATAACCACCTGGGCTGTTACAGTTTTGGAATCAGCATCCTAAAGGATGCCACCAGAAATGCATCAGTTCAGTGATATCTTGCCAGTGACAACAGCATTTTGAAATGTCAGCGAGCTAGTTTTTAGGGTGGTTATTCCTATATAAATCAAGGGTTTGGAATCAAAATGTCTTATGGCACTAAACCAATGGCTTGCAGAAGTCCAAGTTTAAAATGGAAGTGCAATTAGTTTTATCAGCTAAAGATTCAATTATTTAAAAATAAAGATCTTTGTTTCTACTTGTCAGAGCCCTGAGCACACTAATGGGCAGTAATTGCCCCCACCAGCCTCCATTGGCCTTTACGCCCATGGCCCAGGAGCCCCATTTCACTCAGATGGGGCTGCCAGGGAAGCACTTTCCCCAGCCCAGCCTGTACTGGCTACAGCCATGCTGCTGCTCAGTGCCAGGGGCTGCGTGCCCTGGGCTCTCTGGGCCCCGTGCTGCCCCACTGCCCCCCCAGCTTCAGGGTGCCTGTGGCTGCCCTCCCCAGGGGCTGCTGGCCTGCACTGCACACCAGCCCGTTGTGTGTAAGAGATGATGTAGGTCTGGGAAGGGTCAGTATCTAGCTAATGACTTTATATTTCCATGTGCCAAAATATTTACCCTTTTGCCTTTCAGGAAGAGTTTGTGGTGGCTGTGAGGACCGCTGCTCCATCCAGATCAGGCTGGGATGTATGAGGCTGCTGAGTAGTGGTGACCTCAGTGAGCTGGAGCACATAAGGATTGCTATTTTAAAAAGTTATGGTGGTTGGGGGATGTTAGTTCCTCTGAAATCCAGTTTTAGCTTTTATGTGATGTTTTGTAAAGATTAACATGTTTAAATTGATGTTTCTTTGTACACTGTACAATATGATCACTCCTGATGTTTTATCTGAACCACCTCCCCCCAGACTCCGAGCCCAGTAAATCCGAACGCTCATCAGCGCGGTATGGTGCTCTGTCCACATCACGGTTCAGTGTGGTGCTCCATCCAGAAAGAAGGCTGTGGGCACCAGCTGCGGACATTCTTTAGGAGTGCAGAAAAAGCCTATTTGAAAAACTGGGAAAAATAACTTGGCAAAGCAGTTGTTAGAATGGGATAACTGACTGACGTTCAGTCTCCTGCTTGTGACATTTAGAGGAAAGAAGAGGAATGGGGATGACTTATTTTTGTTCTGAACAAGGAGTATTTAGCTGTGCAGTGTGAAGGAGAGTAAGTGATGAGTGATGCGTTGTTATTTTTCTGCTGGTTTTTTTTTTTTATGGCTAATGGAATGATTTACTGTAGCAGAAGAGAATACTGGAATCCAACAGGATGCAAATCACTTTATAATATGCTTTATGGCATGAACTATGCTGCAAACGTTACGGAGATTTGAAGTAACTGTGCCGATAAATACTTAATTCTCCCTGTTAAGACCTCTTAGTGTTTACTTCTGAAAGATGCAGTCTGAGCCCTGCGCTCAGGTTTCGTCCCCGGCTCAGTGGCCACCTTTATGCCGGCTGTGGTGCCGCAGCTCCGTGGGGCTCTGCCAGCCCCCACCTCGCGCTGTGATTTGCGCCGAGCACGGAGCTGGGGCTGTGCAGCGGGGCAAAGGGGCTCGGAGCTCCGCTTTCTGCCGGGAGATGGAGAACGCTTTGTGCCCTTTGAGTCGAGGGCTGTGCCATCAGATGAGTTTTTGGAGGTCTTACGCTCCAGGAAGCCGTGTTATCGATACATCTCGTGCGATTCCTTGCTTAAGCGTGCTGCGTTCTTTTACCGAGGCCCTCGGCACCGTGGCTCGCTTAAGCGAAGTTCCAAGGCGTGAAGGCCGGCCCGGAGTGCCGTAGGTGCGGGGCGCCGCTCGTCGCCCCGGTGCAGTTGCGCCGCGGCACCTCGTCGGTCTGTGGGGGAGAGGCGCCCCCCCC